>NW_025918455.1:0-2500 GCF_019202785.1 Penaeus chinensis
ATTTGAAATCATTATCATTATTAATATTATTATTATCATTATCTCTTCCTTCTTAATCGTCTTGTTCCTCTTATCATTCATTTTGTGTCTCTCCTCATTCCTCTTGTTTTTCTTATTATTCTCTTTTTTCTTGTTTTTTGGCCTTTTTTTATCCCTCTTATTTAGCGAAGTTTTTTTTTTATTTTTTTCATACTGTTATCACTGTCATGGTTATTGTTAATTGTAGTCGCCATTATCAAAATTATACTTATTTTAATGTATTTTGCTATGTCACTTATGCTATTTTTGTTATTTGTTATTGTTATAAACATTACCTTCATTGCTATCATTGGCTTTATGATTATTAGGGCTGTTGCTATTCTAATAATTATTATTATCAAAATCAATATGATCATCGTCGACAATATGTATCATTTATTATTTTGATTCTCTCCTTCATTGTTTCTTTTCCTTTCCTCTCTTCCCATCATCTTTATCTCTCTCTCTCTTTCTTTCTCTCTCTCTCTCTCTCTCTCTCTCTCTCTCTCTCTCTCTCTCTCTCTCTCTCTCTCTCTCTCTCTCTCTCTCTCTTCTGTCTGTCTGTCTGTCTGTCTGTCTGTCTGTCTGTCTGTCTGTCTGTCTGTCTGTCTTTCTCTCTCTCTCTCTCTCCCTTCCTCTCTCTCGTCATCTTCCTTCCTCATCCACCCCTTTCTTCCTACCTTTCTTTTGCCTTATCGACCATACTTCTTCCCCCTCTCTCCCTCCCATTATTATCCCCTTCCATCCTTTCCTCCGCCCATCTCTTCTCCCTCCCTTTCCCCTTCCACCACAACGTCATAGGTCCGTCTATCTCCCTCTTCACCCTTCTCTCTCTCTCTCCCCCCCCCCCTCTCTATCTCTCTCTCTCTCTCTACTCTTCCTCCCACCTCTCTTTCTCTCTCTCATTTTTCTCTCTCTCTTTCTCTCTCTCTTTCTTTCTCTCTCCCTCTCTCTCGCTCTCTCCACTCTACCTTCCTCCTTCCCTCACTCCCTCCCTTCCTTCCTTCACTCTCAACCTCCCACCTTCTCCCTCCATCTCTCTCTCTCTCTCTCTCTCTCTCTCTCTCCCTCTCTCTCTCTCTCTCTCTCTCTCTCTCTCTCTCTCTCTCTCTCTTTCTCGCTCGCTTGCTCTCTCCAATCTACCTCCCTTCTTTCCTTCACTCTCTCCCTCCCTCCCTCCCTCCCTCCCTCCCTCCTCCCCACCCCTCCCTCCATCTCCCTCTCTCTCTCTCTCTCTCTCTACCCCGATCCCTCCCTCTCTCTCTCTCTCTCTCTCTCTACCCCCGCGCCCCTCCCTCTCCTCCCCCCCTCCTACCTGTCCTCATTCCTGACAGCTCGGCGGAACATCTGTGATATGTTACTCGCTCGCTCGCTCACTTCTCGCGGTCATTGGCGCTGTGGCTCCCTTTCTTTGTTTGCTTTCTTTTCGTTTGCTTGTTTGTGTGTGTGTGTTTGTTTGCGTGGGGTTGTTCGTTTGTTTGTGTGGGGTTGTTTGTTTGTTTGTGTGGGGTTGTTTGTTTGTTTGCGTGGGGTTGTTTGTCTGTTTGTGTGGGGTTGTTTGTTTGTTTGTGTGGGGTTGTTTGTTTGTTTGTGTGGGGTTGTTTGTTAGTTTGTGTGGGGTTGTTTGTTGGTTTGTGTGGGACTGTTTGTTTGCGTGTGTGTGTTGGTGTCTGTTCGGTTGTATGCGTGTGTGTGTTTGTGTGTGTGTGTGTGTGAGTGTTTGTGTATGTATCTCCGAGTGTATGTACACACACACACACACACACACACACACACACACACACACAGAGTATGTATATTGTAGTGACTGTTTTTGTAAAGAGTAATCACTTAACGTTATAGCTGTGGTTTATTCACTTACATGCTTGAATAACTTTTCCGATTCCTGTTATCACTGTCTATCACCCTTTTCCTCACATTCGTTGCTATTATCATTATTGTTATTGTCGTTATTATTGATTGTCATTATTCTTGGTGTATTACTTTCATTATTACTTTTGTTGTAATTTTGTTATCAATGTTATCGCTTTCATTATTATTATTATTGTTATTATTATTATTATTACTATCCGTATTATCATATTTATTATTATTTGTGTTATCAGTAATAATAATGATAGTTATTATTTCTATTATCATTATTACTATGGTTATTATTTATATTATCATTATCATTGCCATTATCTTTATTATTATTATTATTATTATTATTATTATTATTACTATTAGTATTGTTATTATTATTATTATTATTATTATTATTATTATTATTAATATTATTACCATTATCATTATTATCATTATTACTATTACCATTACCATTAGTATATTTTTAAACCATTATTATTAACATGATTATCATTATTATTGTTATTGTTATAATGATGATGCTAATGAATATTTTTATCATTATCGTTATTGTAATTATTATTTTCCTTTATCATTATCATTATTATTTTCATTATTATCGTCGTCAATATTA
>NW_025918455.1:5000-6687 GCF_019202785.1 Penaeus chinensis
ACAAACAACGCTCAAACACTCAAATAAAAAAAAAACCACGAGCTAAACGACACAAAACCAGGACAAAATGACAACAAAAGCAAGAATAAAAATGGAAAAAGAACAAGAGAGAAAGAGAGGGGGAGAAAAATCCACCGTGACCTCCATCGTCCAATAGGCCTCTGGATCTCGATAGGCCTAGAGAAGGGGGTGGCGATCGTGGGGGGGGGGGGGGGGAGGGGGGTAAGGGGTAGTGGGAAGGGAAGGGGGGGGGGGGAAGGGAAGGGAAGGCGAGGGAGAAACGGAGAAAAAAATGGCGCCTCTTCTGCTGGCTGGAGTGGAAGGGATGGTGAAGGAAGGGCGGTGGGGGAGGTGAGGGGGGACGGGTGGGAGGGTGAATGGGTGAGAGAGATACATAGATAGATACATAGATAAATATATAGATAGTATATAGATAGATACATGGATAGATATATAGATAGATATATAGATAGATACATAGATACATAGATAGATACATAGATAGATACATAGATAAAGAGGGGGAGAGAAAAAAATATGTATACACACACACACACACACACACACACACACACATATATGTATATATATGTATATATATATATATATATATATATATATATATATATATATATGAATATGTATATATATATATATATATATATATATATATATATATATATATATAAATATGAATATATATATATAAATATATATATATGATATATATAAATATACATATATATATATATATATATATATATATATATATACATTCTAGTAATAATAAAAACGAGAACAGTTATAGTGATAATGAACACATTCTTATTAATACTTTTTATGATAATGATAAGGATAATTATAACAAAAATAATGACAATAACAAAACAATGACATTGATAATGATAGTAATAACGATAAAATAACGAAAATTATAAAGAAAAACATCAAAAATAGATGTTACAATGACAATATTTAAAAAAAAAAAAAGGATACTGGTAATGATAAAGCTAATGATATCATCACTATCATTATCATAATTGTCATTATTATTATTAACTTTATTATCCTTATCAACGGTCGGTATTACTCCTCCGACAGATGACTCAACACGCCATAAATAAAATGTGTGGACGGATGAAAGTGTCAATAAATAATTATAATGATAAAGGAGAGAGAGAGAGAGAGAGAGAGAGAGAGAGAGAGAGAGAGAGAGAGAGAGAGAGAGAGAGAGAGAGAGAGAGAGAGAGAGAGAGAGAGAGAAACAGAGAGAGAGAGAGACAGACAGACAGAGAGAGAGAGAAAGAGAGAGACAGAGAGAGAGAGAGAGAAAACAATAAATTTACTTGCCTCTCTTGACACAATTTACTCACACACAAACTTCATAAATTTCTTCTTCCTCGCTTTTTGTGAAAAGGAAGGGGGAAAACGCTTCATTAAACACAGGTTATGTAAACGGGTTTGTCACACCTCTCTATAATGCCTCCAATCCCCCTTCCCAACCCCTCTCCCTTGACCCCTCCCCCCCCCCTTCAGAAAAAGAATGTACCCCCTATTTTTATTTCTTTAAGTATAGACACAACTTCTCAAAATGTGTAGGTTAGGGAATGGGCGCCGTTTTCCATACGTGTGTTTAAGGTGCCAAAAAGAAAATGGACATTTTTGCCCTTTTTTTTCTCTCTCTCTC
>NW_025918456.1:5000-6877 GCF_019202785.1 Penaeus chinensis
TATTTTTCATACATATGCGTATATATTATATAATATATATATATATATATATATAATATATATATATAAAACATAGTATATATATATAAATATATAATATATATATAAACATATATATATATTAAATATTATATATATATATAAGACATATATATATGATAAATATATATATATATATATAAATATAATATATATTCATATATCAATATACATACATAACATATATATATAATATATAATATATATATATTATATATATATATAATATGAATATATATATATGTGTAGATATATATATATATAATATAGATATATATAATATATATCTTGTATATATATATTATATATTATATATCTATATATATATATATTATCTATATATATAATAATAGTATATATATCTAAATATTTCACACATAGTGTATATATAGATCACACACAACACACACACACACAACACACTATATAGATAAATATATATATATATATATATATATAAATATATATATATATATATATATAAATATAATAATATATATATATCATATATCTAATATATATAAGTATATATATAATATATATATATAAATATAAAATATAATAGCATTATATATTTATATATGTGTGTGTTATATATATATATAATATATATATATATATAATATATAATTATAATATATATATATATATACTAACATATATATATATATATGTATGAAATATATATAATATATATATATATCATATATATTAATAATAAATAAATATGTATGTATATACATAATTATATATATATATATATATATATATAAATATACATATACAATATATAAAATATATATAATATATATATATTATATTTATAATATATTATATATATATATATATACATAAGAGTGTGTAAGTGTGTGTGTGTTTGTGTGAGTTTTGCGAGTGTGTGAATCGGAGGAAGTGAGAAAGAGAAAGTGATATTGACATGTTTGTATACTGAAATCCAGCATTAAGTTAAAACTGTGCGGAACACTTATATGCCGAACAGTAAAAAAAAAAAAAAAAAAAAAAAAAAAAAAAAAAATACTTCCACGAATGTTTCGGCAACTGATAGGAAATTTCCCCCGGTGTTTTTGCCTGCTCGAGCACGTCTGTTGGCGCTGCCGAGTGGAGGCGAGCAGGAGTGACGGCCCGACATGAATGAGTCACCTAATCAACTTTACACATTAACTGTAAAAGTCAGTAACGCCCTCCGTTTTGAAACATCCCCCACGAAGCGTAATGCTATAATATTCGCATTTCGCATATGAAATGTTAAATGCACAAGCTATTACATTAGAAATACATTAGATGTTTTCAAGTTACATGGAAACAGTTCATAAGCAGCCAAAACAAAGACCATCTCACAATATTACTCGAAAATGCTTCCTACGACATCGCCACCTTACGTAGTGGGCATTGAAAGCCTTGAAAGAATTTATCGTATTGGAAACGGTCCTCTAATCATTCCATTCAAGCAAGGAAAATGTAATATCCATGTGTTTTTGAGAAATGTTTCACGCAGTGTTGATATTCCTGCCCAGTATATGGTAAGAAAATATTCAGCGTTATTTAAAGACAAAGAAATCGACACACTTAGAGCTTTAACTTTAAAACCCGAACTATAACGTTCAGAAATAGCAAAGAAAGAGAGTGCGCGAGGCAGCAGGGTTAACATAATCAACGCCCACACTCTGTGTCCTTCGTCCCTAGTAATTGTATTGAAACATCAAACTTTTGGGAGTAATTCTATTGCAAAGCAAGACCAGGAGGATGCGATGGAAGAGAACTGAAAGAGACCCTATCATGAGCTCAGCGAATTCCTCTCGTGCCCTGACTGAGTTTCC
>NW_025918457.1:0-7068 GCF_019202785.1 Penaeus chinensis
TTAATCCTTCTGGAAGTCTATGCTCTTCACTATTTCTTCTTCTTTTGCGTTACTTCCCCTTTCTTTTTTTATTTTCATGTTTTCAATATTCGGCTATGCTCTTCCACTATTTCCTCTTCTCTTCCGTTCCTTCCTTTTCTTTCATTTTGTTTAAATTCTCGTTTCTTTTTGTATAAACGACTAATCTTTTTTACGTCTCGTTTTGTATAACGAGATTTTTTCTTTTTTCTTTCTTTTTGTGCATTTCATTCTTTTCTGTGTCGTTTCCCTTCACGTTTGTTACTTTTTAAATCTCTCTAATCCTTTATATTTCTGTCGTTCCATTTATTTCTTTTCATACCATCCTCTTTAACTTTCGTTCTCCGTTTGTTTTCCTTCCTCTTATTTCCTTTGGCTTCTTCCGCTTCTACTTCTGCTTCTTCTTCTTCATCTTCTTCTTCATCTTCTCCTCCTTCTTCTTCTTCTTCTTTATCTGTTTCCTTTTTTACTTCTACTTCTTCTTCTCTTCCTTCTTCATCTTCTTCTTCTTCTTCTTCTTCTTATTATTATTATTATTATTATTATTATTATGCTCCTTCTTCTTCTTTTTCTTCTTCTTCTTCTTATCTGCTTCCTTTTCTACTTCTGCTTCCTTTTTTTCTTCCTCTTTTCTACTTTTACTTATTATCTTGCTTCTGCCTCTGTTTTCTATTCCTCTTCCGCCGTGTGTAAAATATTTCATTGTTAAACGCATATTGGAAGTGACAAAGATGACAAAAATTATAATAATGAAGATAATCATAATGTTGATAACAAAAATGATATCAACATCAAACCAATAACAACAGAAAGGATAATTGTGATTGCAATGATAGTCAAGGTAATAAAAAAATGCTAATCACATCAATATGGATAATAATGACAATGATAATGACCGTGACAATAATGTAGTAGTAACATCAATTATAATGTCGTTATAACGATGATAACAACAAGAAAAACAAAAAAACATTAAAATACACACGGAGAAATGAAATGCGTAAGTCCCCCATCAAAAAGAAATAAAATAGAAACGAGAGAAGCGCAATGCCTCCGCCGTAAACAGAAGAGCGCCGTTCGCAGAGGGATCCTCTATGTAAACAAAGAAAGGAGGGCTCACAGCATGGGTGGGGGAGGGAGGGGGAGGGAGGGGGGAAGGGGTTGTGGGTTTTGAGGTTGAGGACGATTTACCAGAGATCTTTTTTTTTTTTTTTTTTTAATTCTTTATTTGATTGCGTGTTTGTTTATTTGTTAATTTGTTTTTGGTTATCGTTGGGGTCTCAGTGTTGATTCACCATCTTGCGTTTCTTTATTTTTCTTTTTTAAGTCGTGTTTGTTATGTGTGTAGATTTTTCCTTTTTTTTTTTTTTTAATCAGATTGTTGTTTTTTGGATGTTAAAGTCAAGCCCTCTCCCTTTACATTCGAGAAAAATCCTTCTCCTATTCGTCGTTCTTATTTCTTGCTCCTTTCTTCCTATTTTCCCTTATCCTATTTGCCCGTTATCTTACTTCCTGTCCTCAGTCATCATAACTTCCTTTCTTCTACAATTTTTATCTTCAT
Source organism: Penaeus chinensis (assembly GCF_019202785.1). Classification (NCBI taxonomy): domain Eukaryota; kingdom Metazoa; phylum Arthropoda; class Malacostraca; order Decapoda; family Penaeidae; genus Penaeus; species Penaeus chinensis. The sequence continues at coordinate 1,580 of NW_025918457.1, forward strand.
TTTCTTCTTCATCTTATTTTTCTTCCTCTTCCCTTACCCTCTTTTCATGGTATTTTCTCGCAGTATTTTTCGCGCCCTTGATTTGAATTGGGTCACGTGATCATGACGTCATCGTGTGCCAGTGATGGTCGGCCTCCTTTGCTGTTTATTTATTCTCTCTTTTTTCAGTTATTGTTTGACCTTCGTAGAGTGAAGTGGAAAGATGGTTTTAGTGTGAACGACCTTTAAGGTTTGGTGAAGTACTTTTAAGGAGCAAAAGTGTTGAATGCATTAGTTCGGATTTTGTTTTAGGCTTAGATATGATTTGTACGGGTTTTGTGTAGTCTGGCATAGTATTCTCATTGTGTTTTTGTGTACTGTTTTGTTGTGTTGGTGATAAGGTTTTGTGTATGTGTATATATATATATATATATATATATGTGTGTTTGTGTGTGTGTGTGTGTGTGTGTGTGTGTGTGTGTGTGTGTGTGTGTGTGTGTGTGTATCTGTGTTTTTTTTCTTTTTTCTTTTTTCTTTTTTCTAGGATTCGCGTATTTGGTTTATTGTTCAGTTGGAAATGTGTGATACAAATGGTTTATATTACCGAGATTTTTGTTCATTTTGCCTTGAATGAACAAATTAATGGACATATATTGTTGATATGTTCTTATTATATATCTTCATTGTTGTTATTATTTATCTTCATTGTTGTTACAGTGTTTAGTTTATTATTTCATGGTTATTATGATTGTCATGTAGTTAGGATGTTATTAATATTATTATGCTTTGTGCTTCTTGTTTTTGTTATGCTTAGATTATAATTATTATCAATCAAATCATTTTTATTATCCATTTCGAGCGAGTTCACTTACACCCACCTCCACCTCCAGCAGCTTTCCCCCACCACCTCCACCTCCCCCTCCATTCCACTCCACCTCCACCTCCTCCAGCTCCAGAAGCATTCCTCCTCCACCTCCACCTCCACCTCCATTCCACTCCACCTCCACCTTTAACTCCACCACCACCTTTAACTCCACCACCTCCGTCCCTACCTGGCCAACACCCTCTCCCTCCCCCCCCCCCCCTCCCGTCTAAAACCACCGATTAATAATTCATTCCGTTTTATCGGCGGTTTCATCTCGCGCCGCGGCGTAAGGCCCCCCCCCCCCCCGCGCCCACCCTTCCTCCAGCATCTCCCTTTATAAGGAGGTGGAGCCGAGTCCTTAAGGAGGCCGGGCTGTGACGTCACCGGCCCCTCTCAGGACTTCTAGGGACTCTCAGCGTCCTTCACTCCATCGCCTCTCCTCGCCGCGGCTCGCATCCTGCCGAAGATCCCTGGTCTGATAAGCGCCTTTTGTGCGGATGGAGGGGGGGGGGGTGGACCTATATGTGTATATGTATGTGTAGATTTGCATACATATGTATACACACACACACACACAAGAACACACACACACACACACACACACACACACACACACACACACACACACACACACACACACACACACGCACACGCACACGCACACGCACACGCACACACACACACACACATACACACACACACACACACATACACACACACACACACACACACACACACACACACACACACACACACACACACACACACACACACACACACACACACACACATATATATATGTATATATACACTCATATGTATATGTATATATACGTATATATACACATATATGTATATATGTATGTATTTATATGAATATACGTACATATATATATATATGTATATATTATTTTTAAATGTATATATACATATATTTACATTTATACATATATTTCTTTAGATATACATATGTATATATATGTATGTATATATATGTATATGTATTTATGTATATATGTATATTTATTTATTTATTTATTGTGTATTTTGTTGTTTTGTGCGTTCGATTGTCCTTTGTGTTTATAGATTTCCTGTGCCTGACTGATTTTTCTTTTCGATTTCACACGCAAACTTTTCAAATCAATCACGTCAAGGTCTTTATCTCTGCTCCCGCCTCTGTGTTTCTGTCTGTCAGTCAGTCTGTCGCTTACATTTTCCTTCGGCGCAGTGTGTAAGTGTCTTTACGTAAGTCAGCTGTAAACCATAGTTGGATTGCTTGTTAGATTAGACAGTTTGATGGCAATAGAATGTCGGTCAGTCTCTCTCTCTCTCTCTCTCTCTCTCTCTCTCTCTCTCTCTCTCTCTCTCTCTCTCTCTCTCTCTCTCTCTCTCTCTCTCTCTCTCTCTCTCTCTCTCTCTCTCTCTCTCTCTCTCTCTCTCTCTCTCTCTCTCTCTCTCTCTCTCTCTCTCTCTCTCTCTCTCTCTCTCTCTCTCTCTCACGCACACACACACACACACACACACACACACACACACACACACACACACACACACACACACACACACACACACACACACACACACACACACACACAATATCACGCATACTTTAACTCACTCACTCACTTACTCACATCACAACCTCTAACAACCCCCTCCAGCCTACCCCTCCCCCCTCCGCCAACCTGATGTATTTCCCAGCGACCTTCTGTAATCTTGCCCCCCTCTCCATGTCGCCCCCCCCTCTCTCCCTCCCTCCCCCGCATCTCTCTCTCTCTCTCTCTCTCTCTCTCTCTCTCTATATATATATATATATATATATATATATTCTTTCTCTCCATCTATCTATCTATCTATCTATGTCGCTCTCTTTCTCACTTTCATTTACACTTTTCCACTTTTTCTTCTCCACACCATTCCCTCTCTTTATCCCTCTACTTTTCCGCCGTCCTCCCTTCTCTCCATTTTCTCTTTCTCGCTTTCTTCACCAAGTTGGAGGGAGACAAAAGCTGACTGTGTCTCATCTGTTCTGGCGTTTTGTATTAATGATGCTCTGGTGAAAGGGAAGGCTTTTCAAAAGAAAGTGCGGAGAGAGAGAAAGAAAGAAAGGAAGAAAGAAAGAAAGAAAGAAAGAGATAGAGAGAGATTGAAAGACTAAGAGAGGGATAGGGGGAGAGGAAAAAATAGTTAGAGGAAAATCAAGAGGCAGATATAATAGTAACAGACACAAATGTTGCACAAAATATATTAGTCATACCCAGCAAACAACCGGAGCACGACTGCCGAGGAACTACCAAATGCAACTGAACTTTATTGATTCAAGAGGCCCATCGTCCCGGCATAGACTGTGCATGCCCGCGGCGCTACATTATGCTGCATTGCTCACCTTATAGGAATAACCCATCCGGTGGCTAGAGTCCTTTTATAACGTTAATCATATCAGCGATACTAAAAACTTGTTCAGAGTCTATAATGGAGCTAATATATGCAGCGAGGGATGTCCGTCTCTCTCTCTCTGGGCTTTGAGGTTTTTGTGCAAGAGAGTAAGTAATGATCAAGGCTAGGAGGCTGGGTGACTTGCACAGGCTGCCGAGGGAAGAGGAGGAGGGAGAGAAGGAAGAAGGGAGAGGAGGGAGAGAGGGGAGAAGGGAGAGGAGGGAGAGAGGGGAGAAGGGAGAGGAGGGAGAGAGGGGAGAAGGGAGAGGAGGGAGAGAGGGGAGAAGGGAGAGGAGGAAGAAGGGAGAGGAGGAGAGAGAGAGGAGAAGGGAGAGGGGAGAGAAGGAGGAAGGTAGAGGAGGGAGTGTAGATGCGTGAAGGCAGATAAATAGACAGAAAATGAGTAACATACAAATATAGTAAAGTAACACGAAAAAACCCTAACGAAATAGAAGAAGAAACAAACACAAAAACATAAAACGCAGGAGGGCCTTGGAGAAAAGACTGAGAAAGGCAGGGAAAAAGACCGAAGAATCAGAAAGGCCTCCCTCAGCCTCGGCGGCGGGGATCGCGCTTCAGCAACTGCTCGGCTGTCCTTCAAAACGTCACACTTGGACAGAGTTACACGCGCGCCCCAGGGACCCGATTCGGCCGGCCTTCGCGCCCACTCTTCCCATCTCTTTCCCTCTTTTTCTCTCGCTTTCCCTCTTTCCCCCCTCTATTCCCCTCTTTCCCCCTCTATTCCCCTCTTTCCCCCTCTATTCCCTTCTTTTCTCCTCTCTTTCCCTCTATTTCGCTCTCTTTTCCTCTCTTTCCCTCTCTTCCCCTCTCTTCCCCTCTCTTGCCCTCTCTTCCTCTCTCTTCCCCTCTCTTCGGGCGGCCGGGGCGACGGAAGGAGTTGGGAGGGAAAAGGGAGAGGAAAGAGGGAAGTGAGGAGTGAAGAGAAAGGAGAGGTTTGAGCGGGAAGGAGAGGGGAATAGGAAGAGGAGAGCGGGAAGAGGATGGAGGGAGAGGGATGTGGGGAGAGAAGACGAGAGAGAGGGGAGAAAGGGGGAAGAGAGAGCGGAATCGACATCAGGAAGAGGAGAGAGGGTAGAAGGAAGAGGGATATGGAAGGAGACTAGAGGAGACAGTAAAATGAAAGGGAGAGAAAATAAAAAAAAGTAATAACAATGAGACGGGAGAGGATAGGGAAAGCAAGGAATGTGGCAAAAACTAAACAAATAATAATAAAGAAAATAAAAAGAAATACGTGTGATGAGAAAAGAGACAAAAATAGTACATAAAAGTAAGGAAGGTATAGAGTAAAAGGGAACAAGCATATTGTCAGCGAAAGAGGGAGAAGAGACAATAGAAACGGTAAGGGACACGTGAGGAATGTGTGCACGGGGAATGAGAGAGATGAGGAGAAAATAGAAAGAACAATAAAACGGAAAATAAAGCAGAGAGAGATATAAAAGAAAGGGAGAATGAGGGAGGAAGCGAGAAAGAAAGAGAAACAGACAGAGGGAGAAAGGGGAAGGAAAGAAAGAAAGAAAATAAAAAGAGAAAAGGGACAATACGAGAAAAAGCAGGACGAAGGAATAGAAGGTAAGGATTAAAAAAAAAAAAAAAAAGGAAAAAGAACGACGGAAGAAGGCGAACAATGTAAAATGTAATAGGGAATATGGAAAAAGAGAAACGGAAGAAAAAGGAGATAGGAAGAATGATTGTAATTAAGGAATTAGATGCAGGAGAGTAACCGATAAAGATAGTGCAAATGGGGAGGAAGTGAATGAAGATGGGAATTGGAAAAAAATAACGATAAAAAAGGGGGTGGGAATAGGCACAGGCCAGAGGGAGAGAAGTGGATGGGAAATGACCGATCGGCTCTGTAATGTAATCAAGCAATTTGCGCATTCGAATTGCCTCGCCCGGAAGCCGTTTTTACCCCCAACCCCCCACTCCTCCCCCTCCTCCCACCTCCCTTTCCTACCATCCCCTCCCACTCCCCTCCCCCTAGCTCCTAGCTCTCCCCCCCACCCCCTCTCCTCCCCCTCTTCCTACCTCCCTTTCCTACCATCCCCTCACACTCCCACCCCTTCTCCCCTCCTACCCCCCCTACTCCTAGATTCCACTCCCACCCCCTCTCTAACCTCCCACTCTTACCCCCATCCCCCCTCTGCCCCAGTACCACTCCCCACTCGCTACTGCCTCATCCACCTCCCCC
>NW_025918458.1:0-2500 GCF_019202785.1 Penaeus chinensis
CAAAAACACCTAAATGTATAGAGTATAGAACGAAAAACGCATGGAGGATCGAAACCTTTCCTCGGCGACGAAGGGGAAGCTTTTATAAGGCCGCTGAGACGCCTGTTAGGCCGGCCGAATCGGTTCCGGGTCATCGCGATGCTTTCTAAAGGGGTTCAGAGGGTTTTAACGCCGCCGCTTCCTCTTTCATTTGTATCTGGGTCTTTTTTCGGTGGGGAAGGGAGAAGGGGGAGGGGGAGTGGGGGAGAAAGGGGGAGGGAAGGAGGGAGGATGGATGGAGGGAGGAGGGAGAGAGAGGGAAGGGAGATGGAGAGGGAAGAAGGGAAGGAGAAAGGAGAGAGAGGAGAGGAAAGGGGGAGGGAAAAAGTGAGGTAGGTGGGGAGGGGAGGGGAGATAATGGGATGAAAGGAGGAAAGCGGGAGGCAGGAAGGATGGAGGAAGGGGAGATAGATAGAGAAGGGGGAGGGGAGGAGGGAGGGAGTAAAGAACAGAGGGAAGGAGAGAGAGGGAGGAAAGTGGGAGAGAAGGGGAAGGAAGAGGGAGTGAAGGGGAAGGAAGGGAGGAAGGAGGAAGACGGGAGGGAAGAACATATAAGTGTATAAGCGTTCTTTGTGTATAACTGTGTACATGTATGCGTTTCTGTATGTGAGTGTTGTAAATGTATGCGTATCTGTGTGAGTATGTACGTGTGTGCGTCTATGCGTGAATGTCTGTATATGTATGCGTGCGTGAGTATGTGTACATGTGTGCGTCTCGACTCGTTTCTCAGGCCGCTGTATGGTCGTTGCTCAACCTGTCTCGACCTGCAGCTGTACCCAAGTTACCTCCTCCCCCCCTCTCCCTCCTTCCCCCAAACCTTCTTTTTCCTCTCTCTCTTTCATCCATTCTTCTCCCCTCTTTCCATTTCCTCTCTTCCTCTGATCATGCTTTCCTCTCTCTTCTTTATTTTTATTGTTATAATTATTTTTTTTTCCCTTTCCTTCCTTTCCCTTCCCTTCCCATATTTCTCTCTCTCCTCCCTATACCTCTTCTCATATCTCTTCCTCCCTCCTCATTTTCCCCTCCTTTCCCCTCTCCTCCCCCCCCCCCCCTGCCCTTCCCGCTTGTCATTATAGCGAAGGCACCTTTAACCGCAAGGGAGAGAGGGAGGGGGAGGGGGGGGGGTAGGGGGGTGGAAGAGGGGAATATGTGTGGAGGAAAAAAAGGGGAAGCAGAGAAGGGAAGGATGATTGATGGGTGAGAAGCAGAAGATAACTAGAGGGCGAGGCAAGTGTGAAGTGTTAGGGGATTTTCTCTCTTTTTTCAATCCATTCTTTATTTTATTATTATTTTTTAAAGTGTGACAGGTTGAATGTGAGGTGAATTTTATTTTTCATTTTGGCTTTTATATATTTAAAAAATGTTTTTTCTCCCTTCCTTTTCCCCCTTTTCTTAATCTGGTGTGTGATTGATGGCTTCTTTCTAATTCTCGTTTCTGTTTCTTCTCCCTCTCTTTCGTTCATCTCTATCTGGCTATCTATTTTTTCTACTGTATATCTATTCGTTGACTATCTTTTTTTCTCTCTCTCTCTCTGTCCCTCTTTATCCTTATGTCTTCCTTCCCACCCTCTACACTTCCTCCTTATCTCTCTTCTCCCTCTCTTCTTTCTCCCTCACCTTCCTCTCCTCCACATCGTCCTTTCTCCCTTTCTCCTTCATGACCCTCCCTTTTCGCCCTTAACCTCACTCCCTCCATCCTCCTCACTTTCTCCTTCTCCCTTCTTCCATCCCCAATCTAATTCTTATTTTCTCTCCCTTCTTCCTTCCTCTTCTTATCCCCATCTCCTCTCCTTCCCACCTTCACTTCCTCAACCCTTTCTCTCTCGCTCCTCTCCCTCCTCACTCCCCATAAAAGTTCTTCTCCCTCTCTCCTCCCTTTCTCCTTCCCCTTCCCCACATCCTCTCTCTGCCTCCTCCCTTCCTCCCCCTCCTCCTCACCACACCTCCTCTCTCTCATTCGTCCTCCCTCCTCTCCCTCCCTCCACCCTCTCCTCACCCTCCCCTCTTCTCCCTTCCTCAACCTCCTCCTCACTACACATCATTTCTCTCCCTCGTTCGTTCTCCCTCCCCCCCCCTCCACCCCATCCTTACCGCAACTCCCCCCTCCTCTCCCTCCCATGCCCCCTTTCCCTTCCTCCCCCCCTCTCCCTCCCCCTCCCCACCCCTGCATCGCGGCCCGATCGTCAACTGCGCCCCTTCACCGAGGGCGCGCCGTTAATTGCCAAAACAAATAAAAACAAAAAAATTAATAAAAACAAAGAAATAAAAATAATCATTGATTAATTAAAGGGCGCGGGATCTTTTCCGATGTTTTTTTAGTCGCCTCGTTGGTCTGTTGCCTTTCGTCCCCCTCCTCCTCCTCCTCCACCTAATAGACTGCTTTTTGTCTCGCTTGATGCATATATATATATATATATATATATATATATATATATATATATGTGTTGTGTGTGTGTGTGTG
>NW_025918459.1:0-7675 GCF_019202785.1 Penaeus chinensis
TCGAACATCCAACAGGGCCGCCTTAATTTTATTATTAATATATAAATCCCACAATTGGACTTGTCTTTGAATAAATACGGCAGAGCATAAAAAAGTCTGTAATAAACCGTTTCCTTGCACAAGCTTGACTTCTTACCCGTTTGCTTTCTCGATGATAATAATAATAATATGTGATACTAATAATAGTATTCTCAATAATAACAAAAAAGAAAATAAAATGATAATTATGATAACAATTACAATAATCTAAGAATAGTAAATACACATTTATAAGTCTATCTGAAAATGAAATAAATGATAATTAACAAATACTAATAATGCCTATTATAAACAATGATAATAATAAATATAAAATAATAAGGATGAAAATGATAGTAATGAGCTACTAATAAAGGTAAAAATGTTTAATAGTTAATAATGATGATAATTTTTAATGATAATGATCGCGTAGCAGTAAAGAAATAATAAAAAGATAAAAAAATACTACTAATGATAATGGCAATTATGATAATATAAACAACAACAACAACAATAATAATAATAATAATAATAATAATATGATAATAAGGATTATTAACCAATGATAATAATAACAACGAAAATGGTAATTATTAAAATACTTAAGGATAAACCATGATAATAATAGTGGTGATGATAATAGTAATGATAATAATAAAAAATATAATGATATATTAATAACAATAATAATGATAATAAAAAATGATAAAAATCAAACAAAAAAAAAAATAATAATAATAATAAAAAATAATAATAAAAAAATGATAATAATCAAACAAAAAAAAACAGATAATAATAATAATAATAATAATAATAATAATATAATTAAATCAATGAATGATCATAAGTAATATAGAAATAATAATTAACATATAATATAAAATCAATAATAATAATTATGACAATAGCAATAATAATAATGCTCATGATAATGATAATCATTCTTATCATAAAAATCTAACATTAATATATAATAATAATAATAATAAAAAATAATAATAATAATAATAATACTAATAAATAGGACACACACACCACACAGTCCACTCAAATACCATTTCAGGTCAATACTCTTGTCCCTCCCACGAAGGCTGAGTGATAGTGCGAGCGGGGTTCGAATTCACCTTTCGAGGATTCGAATCACTTAACAGGCGCCTTAGTTTTTAAATATGGAAATTATTTTATAATGGACATTACTGTATATATGCTTTGAATAAATTGTAATTATAAAACAGAGGAGGATGTATAATGATAATAATTATAATAATAAAAAAAAAAAAATAATAATAATAATAATGATAATAATACCATCAAAGCCGATGTATGATGATTATGATGATGATAAAAATGATAAAGCTAAATAAAAAGTATAAATACAATTATAATAATAATAACAATAAAAAATAATTAGATAGTAATTATTTAATAACAAAAATATAAGTACAATAAAGTCATGATAAATATTATAAATATAAATTATAGTGGTCGTAATTATGACCCTGATAAATCATGATAATAATAATGAAAGGATAATAATAATATTAAAATTAAGAATAAAAAAAGAAAATAATAATAATAGTAATAGTAATTTATAATAATAGTCATAATAATAATTAGTAATAATTATAGTAACAATAAATATAATACTATTAAAAAAGAAAATAAAAAGGTAATGATAGAGATATTAATAATAATAGTAAAAAACAATATAGAAAAATAATAATGAATTATGATAAAAGATAATGATAGGGACAAAGATAATAATAATAATAATAATGATAATAATAAAAAGTAATCTCAATAATAACAAAATTGAAAATAAATAATGTAAATGATAAAAATTAACAATAAATCATAAGAAAATAATAATACAAATTATAAGGATAATGAAAAGATAATAATAAAACAAAAATAATAATCCTTAATATAAAACAATGATAATACTAATTAAAATAATAATAAGGATGAAAAAGATAGTCATGAATGCTAACTAACAATAGTAATTTCGGGATGTTAATAGTAATAATGATGATAAAAATGATAATGATCGTAGCAGTAAAGAAAAAATAAAAAGATAATAAAATACTACTATTATTGATGGGAACATTGTGAATAAAATGAACAACAACAGAACCAACAATAATAATAATAATAATAATATTGATAATAAGGAAAATAACAATGATAATAATAACACGAAAAATGGTAATTATTAAAATAAATATGATAAACATGATAATAAAAGTGTGATAATTAGTAATGAAAATAATAAAAAAAAAAATGATTGATAATGATAACTATAATACTACTACTAAATAATAAAGATAATAATCAAAAAAAACAACACCCAATAAAATGATAATAATAATAATAATAATAAAAATAATAATACTAATAATTAAAAAAAGATGAAAATTAATAATTATAGATATAATAAATAAAAATAATAATAAAAAACAATAATAATGATTATGACAATAGCAATAATAAAATGCTCATGGATAATGATAATCATTATTATCATAAATAATCTATTATTAAATATATTGATAATAATACTAATAATCAATAATAATAATAAAATAATAATAGTCACACACACAACCATCCCACTCAAATACCATTGCCAGGTCAATAACTCTTGTCCCCGCCATCGATTGCTTAGTGGTTAGGGCGGCGGGGATCGAATTCCACGTTTCGAGGATACGAATCACTAACAAGCGCCCTTAGTTTTTAATATATTAATATATTTTATATTGTCATCTACTGTATATGGCTTTGAATAAAAATTTTAATTATAACAGTGGTGAGATAAAGATATTAATTATAATAAATAAAATAAAAATAAATAATGTTAATATAATGAATGATAATATAAATCATAATGATATTAAAAAAAGCAATTATATCAGTAATAAAAATAGAAAAGATAGTATAATAAATGTAATTATCAATAAGTAATAAGGATAATAATAATGATATTTAAATAATAATAATAATGAAAAAGAAAATTATGATGCAATAATAATTATGAAAATAATAATTAACAATAATGATAACAATTACATTGAATAATAGTAAAACCCATCAATAAAAAATAATAATTTTATAATAAAAATAAAGGATAATAACAACTATGAATAAATAAAGACATAATAAAATAATAAATACCAATAATTATAATAAATAATGAAGGTAAAAAATTATAGTAATGGTACTACTAATACTAGTAAATATGACAATAACAGTGATAATGATAATGTAAAGAAATAATAAAAAGGATAATAAAAATACTAATGATAAAGGGAAAATTAAGATAACAAAACAACAAAAAAGCGTAGGGGATAATAATAATGATAATTTTTAAAAAGGGGAAAAAAACAAATGATTATAATTAAAATTAAAGATAATAGTAATAATAATAATAATATAAAAACAAATAATGATAAAAAAGGGCCCAATGAAAATAATAACAAAAAATGTTTTAATAATCGAAATGATAAAAAAAAAATAACAAAAACATTATAATTAAGGGATTTAAAATAATAATGACGTATTGAAAATATTTTGTTAAAAACATAATAATGTTAATGATAAATTATAAATTTGGGAAAAAACAATAATGATAATAAAAATTTTAAAGATATGATGAAAATGATAAGGGATGATAATAATAAAAAAATTTTAAATTTAATAATAAATAATAATATAATAATAATAAAAAATAATAATAATGTTTTAAAAAAAGACAATGATAAAAAAATAAAAATTATAATAATGATAATAATAATAATAGAAAACAATTATGATAATAATAATGATAATAATAATGAAACGATGCTCCCTATTTGCAACCAGTAATAAAAAAAAGGAAAATATTAAAAAAAAAACAAAAACCCAAATTTTAATTAAAAACAAAAATAATGATAACAAAAATGAAAAAAAGCATCTAACAAAAACATTTTCCTTTAAATTTTTATGAAATTTAAATCACCCCCCAATTGGATTTGGGCTTTAAAATAAAAAAGGCAGAGCATAAAAAAGTTTGTAATAAACCTTTTCCTTGCAAAAGCGGGGAGAAAAAATTTTTTTTGGCTTTCCGATGAGAGTCAGGGGAAAAACCCCGCGGGAAAAACGACTTCTACAATTGATAATAAAAGGATGAGGGAAATAACCTAATACTAAAAAAAAAATAATCATTATAAAAATAATAACAATAATGAAAATAATAACACAAAAGAAAAAAGTTCACTAAAAAGCCCCATCTCCAACCTAATACCGTAATTAAAAATTTTCTTTTCCTTTGAAGGGATGTATTTTTTTAAAAAATGATAATACCCCCTAAAAAAAAAAGCCCACCAAAAACAATTAAATAAGTAAAAAAAAACACCGCTAGGAAATTTTTAAAAAGAAATGCATATGAAAAAAATTACCCTAAAAAAAGAAAAGAGGAAAAAATAATTTAAAAATAAAAAAAACTATACAAAGAAAAGGCATCAAGAAAAAAATTCTAACATACTGATAAAAAACGTATTAATTATGTTCTTGATAATGATAGAATAATAAGTAAAATTATGAATAAGTGCCTACAAACAATAATAATTTCAGTAATTATAGTAATGTAACAAAATTAACAATAGTTATAGCAATAATAATGATAATAATAAATAAAAACAATGACAAGCTGAGGATGAAAATATGATTATCATGATATGAGATTGAATAAAGATGAAAATGCAATATATGATAATAATAATGAAAATAATGATAAAATCATAAAAATAATAATCAAAATAATAATAATATTAATAATACATTATTAAAATTATTATTATAATAATTAAAAAAAAAATACCATCAAGACGATGAGATAATTGATTATGAATCGATGATGATAAAAATGCTAAAAAGCTATACTAAAATGCAAATAATGAATTATTATTAATATAATAATAACAAAACTAATAATTCTGATAATAAAATGATTGAAATAACAATTAAATAAGTAAAATAAACACATTATAATGATTTCACAAATCATCAATCGTGATTGTAATTATGACCATGAAATAATGATAATCACAATAGAAAAATAATATGTTATTACTATTATGAATAAAAAAAAGATGATAATATTATAATAATAGTAATGATAGCAATAGTTATAATGATAATAGTACTAATAATAGTAACAAAAATGATAATGGAAACTAATAATAAAGATAAAAAAATATTATCAATATTATAATAAACAAAAATATAATGAAAATAGAATATTAAGAATAATAATGAAGTAATAATAATAATACTAATACTAACAATACAAATATAATAAAACAATAAAGATAATATTATTAATAGTAGTAATGATAAATGACAGTGATATCAATAATAATAATGCAAATGATGATAATGATAATTATAATGATAATGATAATGAAAATAATATTAATGATAATCTGATAATAGTAATAAATGATAAAAACGATATAACTAAAAATGGCCTATAATAAACACGAAATAATGATTTTAATAGTAATATGGAGAGATAATTATATAATCCATACTACTAATAATAGAAATAAGGATAAATAGTAATAATGATAATAATAGTGATGATTATGGAAGCAGTAAAGAAATAATAATAATGATAATAAAAATAATTATGCATCAATAATAATAAAATTATATAATATTTATAGTAATAATATAACAATAATAACAATTATTATTAAGCTTAATAAGTTTATGATAATTATGAAATTAAGTAAAATGAAAATTATAATGGTAATGAAATGATGAAAATGAAAAATGATAACGAAAATGATTAATAACTAATAGAATAATATAACGACATGATAATAAATAACAAGAATTATAATGATAATAACTATGAATAATAAAATAAAAACGATACTACTACTTACAAAAAATAATAATAATGAAATAGTAATAATCAAAAAAAATAATAACAATAATAATTATAACGATAATAAAATAACATTAACCACATCATACACAACTCTCGAAATATTGGGATAGCAATACCATCATTCCATAATACCATCTTGTCGCTCGCCACGAAGGCGAGCGGGTTAGGGCACGCCGGGGTTCGAATTCATTTCGAGGATTCGAATCACCAACGGGAGCCCTTAGTATTGCATAATGGAACTAATCTATATTGTTATCTATTGTATATGGTTTTAAATGAATTATAATTATAATGATAATGATAATAAAGGCAATGATAAAATATAGTAATAATTTTAATATTATGAACAATAATATTACTGTTGATAATAATAATTATAATAGTAAAAATAATATAAATAATTCTAGTAACGATAATAATAATGATAATGATAATAATGATAATAAAAAAATAACAATAATAATATGAGTAATAAATATAACAACAATAATAATAAAATAATAAATCGATAATGATGATAACAGTTACCATGATGAAAACAAAAGTCATAATCATAGTTTTATGATAATAAGGCTAATAATAACTACTACAATAATGGACATATTATACAATGTATATTAATAATCATAAACAAAAATAATAATAATAATAATAAAAATAAATAGTGATAATAATTATTATAGTAAAGACGATAATAATAATAATATATTAATAATGATGCTACTACAGCTACTAAATAAGAATGATATTGATAATAACTAAATGGATAATATGATAAAAATGATGAATAAAAAAAATATAATAATAATAATACATAATAATAATAAAAAACAATAATAATCATAACAATGACAATAATAATGATTATAATAATAATAGTAATTAATAATAATGCTCATAGTAAGGATTATTATTATCATAATAATGTTAAGATAATAATATAATAGTAATAATATAATAATGATAATGATAATAATAATAATAATAATAAAATAATAATAATAATAATAATAATAATAATAATAAATAATAATAATAATGCCAAAAAAAAAAAAAACACACACAAAAAAAATACATAATAAATAAAAAAAAGAGTCCATGGCGAAACCGCTAGACAATGATAAGGAAAAAAAAAAGTAATAGTATTAATGATAATGATAATATAAAAATAAGAAAAAGGAAAAAAATAATGATAATGAAAAAAGCGAATGATAGTAATAATAATTATAATAATAATAATAACAATAAAAGTAAATAAAAACAAAAACACACACACAACAGGAACACACAAAAGAGTCACACAAATACCATCTGATCCATTGAATATAGAATTTGTATTTCTTTTGAAGTGAACTATATTAGGCAATAATGAAAAATAAAGACATAAGAAAACAATACATTCATGAGAAAGAAGCAGCTTAATTGGAAAGCAATTAGAATGTGATTTGAAGAAATTTGCTAAAAAAGAAGAGGAAAAGAACAAATTGAAAAATAGGAAAAAACAAAGAAAAGAAATCAAGAAAATGGTAAATATGTTAATTTTAATGAACAATAAATAGTAATAAATATTATGGCCCTAGCTAACACAGACCTTTTAGTAAATGATCATAATAGTAATAAATAATAAAAATAATAATAATATGAAAAAATGGTGATAATAACAACATAATAATAAATAATAATAATGATAATGATAAAGATAATAATGATAAACGATGACAATGA
>NW_025918460.1:0-5000 GCF_019202785.1 Penaeus chinensis
AAAGCCACAACCGAATCAATTGCACATCATATGGCGCCAGGTCAGTGTTGCCATAGGTAGGTCTCTTTCACCCCGTCTTCACTCTTTCTGCTGTATGTAAATGTTGGGTTGTGATGAATATGAGATGAATTATTCACGCAGCACCTTCATCTACTTGCGCGGGAGTTGTGGCACCACCTGGCCAGGATTAGGCGCAAAGAGAAGGGATATTTTCCCTTTAGTTTTATTACTCTGACTAATGGGGAGGGAGAGGCGACTAAAGTAGAATTTAATGTGTAAGTAATGCGTATTAAAATGATATTCATGTTGGAATGCACATTTGAATATGTAGCAAGTGCTGAATTCCTGCGCGTTCATATACATAGACACACACACACACACACACACACACACACACACATATATATATATAAATATATATATATATATATATATATATATATATATATATATATATATATACATATATACACACACTCGTGTGCGTTTGTGTGTGTTTATGTGTGTGTTGTGTACTGTGTGCGTGTGTGTGTGGTGTGTCTGTTGTGTGCTGTGTGCGTGTATGTGTGCGTGTGTGTCGTCGTTTCCGCCCTCACCTGCTTTTGATTCCTCCAAAGAAACTCGAACATAAATTGAATTTAAACAAAGAGGAAAAAAAGTAAAATGACGTATCACTTTCCTCTCTGTGTGAGCATACGGAAAGGAGAGGGAGGGAAGGGACGGGAAGGGAGGGAAGCGAGGGAAGGGATGGGAGGTGAGGAGGGAGGGAGGGAGGGAAGGGAAGGGAGGGAGAGAGAGAAGGAGGAAGGGAGGAAAGGAGGGAGAGGGAGAAGGAGGGAGGGAGGAAAGGGAAGGGAAGGGAGAGAGAGGGAAAGGAGGGAGGGAGGAAAGGGAAGGGAAGGGAGAGAGAGGGAGAAGCAGGGATGGAGGTAAAGAAAAAAAGAAAAAGAAAATGAAGGTGGTCCATCATGTTATCAGCAAATGGAGGACATTTTCATCTACAGTAATATAAACAATAAATAACTAAATAAATATATGAATAAATAAATAAATGAATAAAAAAACATTCGAAGGCTACTTTTTATATCTTTCCTCTTTTTGTTTTATTATTTTATCATTACCATTGCTGTTATTATCATTGTTTATTTGCGTTGTTACTAGTTGTATCATTATCATAAATGTAATTAATGATAATAATAATAATAGTAATAGCAATAATAATAATGATAATAATAATAATAATAATAATAATGGTAATAATAATGATAATTATTATCATTATCATTATCATTATTATTATTATTATTATTATTATTATTATTATTATTATTATTATTATTATTATTATTATTATTATTATTATTATTATATTATCATCATTGTCATTATTAGTCTCAATATGACTAGTATCATTATCATTATTATTATCATCATTATCAAAATTATTATTATTATTATCATTATCATTATTATTACTATTATTATTATTATTTCTATTATCATTATCATTATCATTATTATTATCCTCATCATCATCATTTTTATCATTATCATCATTATTATTATCACTTATAACTATCATCATTATTATTATTATTATCATTATCATTATCATTATTATTGTCATTATCATTATCATTATTAGTATGATTATTTTTATTGTTGCTATTATTATTACTTTATTATCATTATTGTTGTTATCATAATTATTATTATCATCATCATCATCATTAGCATTACCATCATTATTATTATTACCATTACCACTATCATCATCATTATCCTTATCATCATCATAATTATTATAATGATTATGCTGTCTTTATCAGTTATTTTTCCTTTTTTTATAGTTATTATCAACACTTATATTCTTCTCTCTCTTCTTTGATTTCCCATTCACTAATTATCACCAATTATCATGATTATTATTTCTACTCTTTATCAATACTCTCATGACTTAATTCATCATCCCAATTACCTAATAAATAAATCCTTAATGATAATATACCCTTCATCCACTTCATTATCATCATCATCCTATTCCAATTCCGACGAAGGAAGGGAGAGAGGTAGACAAAGATAATAAATCAGGAGAGATGGTCAAGGCGTCGAAGAAGTCAGGGAAAAAATGATACACTTTGGGGTGTAATGTTTGGGTTTAGGTGAGAGGGGGGAGGGGGGGGGTAGAGAGGTAGGGGGGGGGGGGTAGAGAGGTTAGGGAGTGACGTGTTCATCTGCGTCTCTGTGTCTCTTTCTGTCTTTCTTGTTTTTCTTTGTTGATGTTGTTTGTTGTCTCGTTATTTTTATTTTTTTTTCATAGTTGGATCTCTCTCTCTCTCTTACTTACTGTCTTAATATCTCTGTCTCTCTCTCTCTCTTTCTCTCTCTCTC
Organism: Penaeus chinensis; assembly: GCF_019202785.1. NCBI lineage: Eukaryota > Metazoa > Arthropoda > Malacostraca > Decapoda > Penaeidae > Penaeus > Penaeus chinensis. The sequence continues at coordinate 2,392 of NW_025918460.1, forward strand.
TCTCTCTCTCTCTCTCTCTCTCTCTCTCTCTCTCTCTCTCTCTCTCTCTCTCTGTGTGTGTGTGTGTGTGTGTGTGTGTGTGTGTGTGTGTGTGTGTGTGTGTGGTGCAGCGGTAGCGATTTCGTCTAGCAATCTTGCTGACCTGCGTTCAAATCCCTCGCCGCCAGTTGATGGTAACCCCAGCCATTCCTTGCACACAGGGGATAACTCAGAAGCAAAATGAAACAGACACTATGTCACACCAAGGATATCCATTGTTACAAATGGAATCAAACTAAACCTTTAAACCAAACTAAACCTCTCAATCTATCTATCTATCTCTATCTATCTATCTCATTCTCCCTGCTTCTCTTCTATCCCTACCTTCTCATCTCTCCCTCACATCCCGCCCCATATCCCTCCGTTACCCCACTCCGTCCTTCCCTCAGTCCCTCCCATCCCTTCTTCCTTCCTATCCTTCCCTCCCCCCTTTCCATTGCTCCCTCCTTCCCTCACTCCATCCCATCCCATCCTCCTATCCCACCCTTACCTCACTCCGTCCCTCCTACCCTCCCTCAAAGCCCTTCCTTCCCTCCCTCCTATCCCTTCTTCCCTCCCTCCCCTCCCTCCTTCCCTCCCTCTCCCCTATTCCTTTCCTCGGTATCGTGTATCCTCCTATTCCTTCTTCCCTCCCTTCCCTCCCTCTTATCCCACCCTTACCCCACCTCCGTCCCTCCTTCCCTCCCTCTCCTACCTCCTATCCCACCCTTACCCCACTCCGTCCCTCCCTCACCTCCCTCCTACCCCTCCCTCCCATCCTTTCCTCCCTTCCCTCCCTCCCATTCCTCCTTCCCCTCCCCTCCCTCCCATCCCTCCTTCCCCTACCTTCCCTCCCTCCTTCCCTCCCTCTCCCCTATTCCTTTCCTCGGTATTATGTTTCCTCCTATCCCTTCTTCCCTCCCCCCCTCCCTCCTATCCCACCATTACCCACTCCGTCCCTTCTTCCCTCCCTCCTATCCCTCCTACCCCTCCCTCCCCTCCCTCTTATCCCTCCCTCCCCTCCCTTCCCTCCCTCCTTCCCTCCCTCTTTCCCTCCCTCTCTCCTATTCCTTTCCTCGGTATTGTGTTTCCTCCTATCCCTTCTTCCCTCCCTTCCCTCCCTCCTACCCCTCCCTCCCCTCCCTTCCCTCCCTCCCCTCCCTCCTATCCCTCCCATCCTCCCCTCCCTTCCCTCCCTCCTATCCCTCCCTTCCCTCCCTTCCCTCCCTCCTATCCCTCCCTCCCCTCCCTTCCCTCCCTCCTATCCCTCCCATCCTTCCCTCCCTCCCCTCCCTCCTATCCCTCCCTTCCCTCCCTCCCTCCCCTCCCTCCTATCCCTCCCTCTCCCCTATTCCTTCCCTCGGTATTGTGTTTCAATTATCGCGTGAATCATATCCAAGTGGAATTGTCGTTTTCATTGGATAGGTTGGGGGGGGGGGGTCTGAGATGGGGGGCGGGGGGGGGGGGGTAGGTGGAGTTTTGGGGATGGGGAGAATAGGCGAAGTGGAGTGGAGGGGATAATGGAATAAGTGGAGGGGAATAATAGGTGAAGAGGAAGGGATATAATGCAAGAAGTGGAGGAAGATAATGGAAGAAATGGAAAGGAATAATGGAATAAGTGAAGGGGAAGAAGGCAAGAAATGGAGGAGGATTAATAGACATGAATAATGAATAATGGGGAAGTGGAGAAGTATATTGCGCGAAATAAAGGAGAATGCCGGAAGTGGAAGAGATTAACGAAAGAGGTAATAAGCAAAGTGGAAGAGGATGATGAAGGGTGAAGGAGAAGGGAGAATAAAGAGGGAATAAGAATATAATGGGGGAGAGGTCGAAGAGAGGAAATAGAATTAGCAGAATGGGTGAGGAAGGGACGTGATAAAGAAGGAATAGGAAGGAAATAAGGAGCGAAAAGAATAAATAAGTAGGGAGCATAGAGGAAGATAATGATTTACGGAAATGAACAGCCCAACAAAGGGAGGAAGAGAAGATAAATAGAGGGAGAAATAAAAACCGAGAGGAGGGACACAAGCGCTAGAAGGGAGATCACGAAGGAAGGAGATAACGAAGAAGGGAGATAATGAAGAGGAAGGAAGAATAAAGGAAGAGGAGAATGAAAAGAGAGCTAAAGGGAGACGAGAGATAATGAACTGGAAGTCCTTCAGGGTGTTCATAGTTGTTCAAGATGTTCATTTGCGTTTATATTTGTTTTACCGTTGCTTCTGTACGTCACCGTGATCAAATCAACGCGTGTATGTGCACACAAATACACACACAACAAATAAACACACACACAAACAAACACACACGCGTATTGGTGTTCCCTCTCTTTCTATCTCATTTCCTTCTTCCTTCCCACCTTCCCTCCCTCCTTCCCTCCCTCCCTACTTCCCTCCTACTCCAACTCCCTCCATCCCTCCCACCCACTTCCTCCCTCCCCTCCCTCCCTCACCTGCTCCAAACCGGAATTGTCAGCGTTCCAGGCATTCCCTCTCCCTCCCTCCCACTGCATCTCTACTCCTCCCCCCCGCCCCTCTCTCTCTCTCTCTCTCTCTCTCTCTCTCTCTCTCTCTCTCTCTCTCTCTCTCTCTTTC
>NW_025918460.1:7500-10158 GCF_019202785.1 Penaeus chinensis
TGTCTGGTGTCGATGGTGGCATATGTGTGTGTGTGTGTGGACGTGTGTCTCTGTGTGTGGCCGTGTATCTATGGGCGTATGTCTGTGTGTGTGACGTGTCTGTAGTGTGGTGTGTTCTGTGTATGTGGGTGTGTGTGTGTGTGTGGGCGTGTGTCTCTGGGCGTGGGCGTGTGTGTATCTGCGCGTCTGAGTGTGTGGGCATGTGTGTGTGTGTGTGTGTCTGTGGACGTGTGTATGTGTGTGTGGCCCTGTATCTATGGACGTGTTTTGGTGTGTGGTTGTGTATGGACTGTCTGAGTGGTGTTGTCCCGTGTTGGGTGTGTGTCTGTGTATGTTGGTGTGTGGTGTGTGTGTGTTGTGTGTGTGTGGGTGTGGGGTGTGTGTGTGTGTTGGTGTGTGGGCGGGGTGTGTGTGTGTGTGTGGTGTGTGTTGTGTATGTTTTTGTTTTGTGTGTTGTGTGTGTGTGTCTGTGTGGTGTGTGTGGTGTGTGTGTGTGTGTGTGTGTGTGTGTGTGTTGGTGTGTGTGTGTTGTGTCTGTGTGTTGTGTGTGTGTGTGTGTGGGGTGTGTGAGTGTGAGTGTGTAGTGTAGTCTGTTTATGTGTCTGTGGAAGTCTGTGGCGTTTGCATATTACTAAACATAAGCGTGTACTTGTAGTTGTGTAGGTAATATTATTTCCTTCGGAGTGTCTGTCAAAATATTCATGCATTCTGCTTCTAACACTGGAAAAATCGCAGGAAAAATACGAAAAAAATATCAGGTCATTATTCTTAGAAAATCGGAAATCTTGGCGCGTTTTTTTTTTTTTTTTCCTTTCTTTCTTTCTCGTATACACTTCCTCTTTGAAGGCGCTGAGTCATTGTCCGTAAGGGTCAACTTTCTTTGACTCTAATGCGACAACAACGTCCTTATCGGCAGGAGTGGTCTCATTTCGTCTTTTCTTGCTTGCTCTCTCTCCCTCTTTCTCGTTCTCTTTCGTTTTCTTTCTCTTTCTTTCCTTCACTCTTTCTCTCTTTTCATTTTTTCGAAACAGAAATAGAAATAGGATAAGAAAGGTGGATAGTACTTGTGAAAATGGAGATGATAATAATAATAATAATTTCGTTGATATTAATGATGACAATGTTAAAAGCATTAACGGTGATAATAAAGACAATGATAACAACGACAATAAAAACAACAATAGTAATGATAATAATCCCCTCTCCCTCTTTTTATCTACCCTGCTATCTATCTGTCTGCTCACGCTATTTTTACTTTTCCCAAAATATATATATATAATATATATAATTTTATATATATATATAATAATTATATAAATATATTAATATTATTTATTATAATAATTTAAATATAAATAATTAATATTATTAATTAATAATATATATATTATATATAGTTTTGTGGGGTGTGTGTGGTGTATGCGGTGTGTGTGTGTGGTGTGGTGTGTGTGTGTGTGTGTGTGTGTTGTTGTGTGTGGTTTCCCACTTATCTATTCTTTCCCATTCATATATATATAAATATTAATATATAATATATATATATATTAATGTATGTATGTATAGAAAGAAGGGTAGTAAGTTGTAGTAGGGTAAATATCTGCCTCCCCTTCTCGCCAAAAAAAATATTTTCCGCCCTCAAGGGGAAAAAAACCCAAAAAAAAAGGGCGAGAGGGGTTCGCGGGGGGAGGGGGGGGGGGGGGTCTAACCCAAAGAAATGGGATGAGGTTTTTAAAAATTTTTTTTTCCTTTTTTCCCCGAGAATACCCTGATTTTTTCCATTCTCTCTCCCCTCTCTCTCTCTCAAACCCTCTCCTCCTCCTCCGTCCCTCTCTCTCTTCTCCCCCCTTCCCTCTCTCTTCCTCCCTCTCCCCTCCCCTCTCATCCTCTCTTTCCCCCCTTTCCTTCTTTTTCCATCTCTCTCCCTCCTTTTCATTCCCCCCCTCTTCCTCGTCAGTCTCCTCTTCCCCCTCCCCCCCTTTATTTTTAAAAAATTTTTTTTTGCCCCCCCCCCCCCCCCCCCCCCCCTTTGCCCCCCCCTCCCCCAATTTTGGGGTTTTTTTTTAAGGAAAACAGACTCGAGGGGGAAGAGACAAATTCTATATAGCACGTGCGTGTGTGTGGTTGGGGGGGGGAAGGGGGGGGGGGTGGGGAAAGGGGGGGGGGGTTGAGAGGGGGTGAAGGGTGTGTTGTGTTGGGTGGGGGGGGAAGGGGGGGGGGGGGGGGGGGGGGGAAAAAGGGGTGTTGAAGGGGGGGAAGGTTGTGTGGTTCTTGGGGGAGGGAGGGGGGGGGTATGGAGTGAAGGTGAGTGGTGGTGTTGGGGGGGGGGGGGGGGGGGGGGTTTGGGGGGGGAAGGGGGGTGTGTTGTGTATGTCGGTGTGGTTTCAGGGGGGGGGGGATTAAGGGGGGTGTGTTTGTGTTGAGGGGGGGGGGGGGGGATTGAAGGTTTGGGGGTTTGGGGGGAGGAGTTATTGTGTGTGTGGTTTGGTGGTGTGTGTGTGTGTGTATGTGTGTGGGGGTGTATGGTTTATGTGTGTGGGTTTTTTGTGTTTTATGTGTGTGTTATTTTGTGTGTGTGTGTGTGTGTTAGGGGGGGGGGGGGTTTAAGGGGTGTTGGGGTGTTGGGGGGATGGGGGAAGGGTTGTTGGGGGGGGGAGTTTT
>NW_025918461.1:0-5000 GCF_019202785.1 Penaeus chinensis
ACTATTTACGATTTTTTTTTTTTTTTCTATTAATCTCTCTCTCTCTCTTTATATCTTTTTTTTTTTTTTTTTTTATCCTGTTTTGAGGAGGGAAGATACTGAAACCAGCTCATGATAAATCGGCGAGTGATGGTGTCGATAAGAGATGGGATATGGATGGAAATATTGAAAGTTTTGATGTGCTAATGATCAACATGATGGCGACTGATTTGCTTATGTTAATGGCCCGCGTGCATGATATGTGTACGTGTGTGTGTGTGTGTGTGTGTGTGTGTACGTGTGTGTGTGTGTGTACGTGTGTGTGTGTGTACGTGTGTGTGTGTGTGTGTGTGTGTGTCTGTGTCTGTGTGTGTATGTATGTCTGTGTGTGTATGTGTGTGTGTGTGTGTGCATGGTCGGTAGGAGAGAAAAAAATAGATGGTTGTGATGTCTGAAACTGATATGACGAACAAAGAAGAATTAGTTGCAACTGCGGATACGTCTAGTGAGAAAATAGTTTGGGGAATTTTGACGATTTCATTGATGGTTGTTATGATAATCTTCGCTGTAGAAATCACAGGGATCATGAGGATAAAGTAATCATGTTAATGTCTTATTACAATAGTTAAAATAAGTCTAAGGAAATAATCATAATGACAATAGTTAATATAATAGTAACTTTAATAAGATAATTATAATGATAAATGCATTATAACAATAGTTAGGATAATAATAACTTCAATAAGATATTTATAATGATAAATGCAATATGACAATATTTTTTTATAATACCTTTAATAAGATAATCTTAATGATAAATTCATTATAACAATAGTTAAGATAACAATAACTTTAATGATATAATCATAATGAGGAATATATCATAGCAATAGTTAAGATAACAATAACTGTAGTAATGACAGATAATATAATGATAACGACAAATAACATAATGGTCATGGTAATTATTACAGTAATAGTAGTAAATTATAATAATAGATATAATGGTCATGGTAATTATTACAGTAATAGTAGTAAATTATAATAATAGATATAATGGTCATGGTAATCATTACAGTAATAGTAGTAAATTATAATAATAGATATAATGGTACTAATGCCGAGGATGATGAAAACCACGATAACGATGATGAAGATAATGAACAGATAAGAGAGCGAAGAAAAGTTATGCAAAAATAAGAAGTAAAGAAAAATTATAATTATATCAACAACTGTCATCGTAGTGATAAAGATGACTTATTTGATAACGATGTCATGTCATCAACGGCACTATATAGTGTAATCATTATTATTACTTTCATCATAATTGTTATGATTATTATCAACATCCTTATTATGATTATCTTTGTTATCATTATGATGATAATTGTCGTCATTATCATTATTATAATCATTATCAGTATCATAATGATAACGATGTTAATTATAATAATGATGATAATATTTATAATTATCATTATTATGGTTATGATGATGATAATAATAATAACAGAATACTACTAATAATAAAGATAATAACAATAACAGTAATAATAATGATAATGATAATAATGATAATAATATTAATAATGGTAATAACAAAAATTATAATAATGATAATAGTAATCATGATAATAATAATAATGATAATAATAATGATAATGATAATAATGACGATAATAATAATAGTAGTAGTAATAATGATAGTAATAATAATAATAATAATGATGATAATAATAACATAATAATGAAAATTATAGTAGTAATAATGATAATGGTAATCGTAATAAAACAATGACAATGATAATAATAATGATTATAATAACAATAATGATAAAAATAATAACAGCAATAATAATAACTATAATGATAATAACAGTTACACTAATAATAATGATAAAGATTATAATGGTAATATTAGTGATAACAGTAATGATGGTGATAATGATAGTAATAATAATAATTATTATTATTATGCTAATAATAGTAATAATAATAATAATGATAAAAATAATATTGATAAAAGTAATAATGATGATAATGATAATACTAATAACGATAAAAATAATAAGAATGATGATAATAATAGTAGTATTAATGTTAACGTATATTTATAGATATATAGATAGATAGATAGATAGATATGGTGTTGTGTTCATCATTATCATTTCATAATAAATCATTGTACGGATCCTTCGAATTTCTCTCACACACGCTGTCTATCAATCAATCTAACGATCTCCTTATCTCTCCATCTCTCCAACTTTATCTTCCTCCCCTTCTTCCCTCCCTCCCTCCCTCCCTCCCTCCCTCCCTCGCTCCCTCCCTCCCCTTCCCCATACATCTGGTGATCAGATCAAGTTACGAAAATTGAAGAAAAAAAATAACAGACATTTAAAAAAAAAAAAGAAAATTAAAATCTCTAAGTCAAGTCAGCTGTTCTATAAAAAAAAAAGACACTGATGTTGCCTCTTGGAGCTTTACCGTGATCTCTAAAACAAAGGAACGTCTGATTGCGCTCGAATGCTGGCTGTCGATGTTGACGGGTTGGGGGAACGTCACCCTACCCCCCCCCTCCCCTATGCCCACTGCCCCCTCTACCCTGTGCCCCCTCCTCATCCTCACCCTCATCCTCCTCCCCCATCCCATTTCTTCCCTCCCTCCTTCCCCCCTCCCTCCACCCCATTCCCCCTGCTTTCTCCTCCCTCCAACCTCTTCCCCCTCCCTCCACCCCTTCCACCTCCCTCCAGCCCTCCTTCTTCCCCCTTCCCCTCCCCCCTTCCCCTTCCCTCCACCCCCTTCCCCCTCGTCCCTTCTCCCTCCACCCCGCCCTCCTTCCCCCTTCCCTCCACCCCCTCCTCCTCCCCCCTCCCTCCACCCCCTCCTCCTTCCCTCCACCCCCTTCCCCCTCCTCCCCCCTTCTTCCACCCCCTCCTCCCTCCCTCCACCCCTTCCCCCTCCTTACCCCACCATCCTCCCACACCCCTTCCCCCTCCCTTCACCCCACCCCCTTCCCACCCTTCCCCTCCCCACCCTCTCGATAATTAATGAAGGCCCCTTTTAAAGCCCCGTGTTTACAAAGCCGTCTTATTAACCGAACCCAAATCACAAAAATGGTGTCCGGACCTTACTTACCATGCACGGCCGGGAAATTTTAATTAATCATGTATTATACAGCAATTAATTAAGCGGGACGATTTTCTGCTGTCTCTTCATTTCCAAGTCAGATGCTGTCCGCTGTTGTCATTCTGGGTTAGGCCCGGGTCAGGTAAGGGCGGATGGGGGGAATGGGGGGGGGGAGGAGGAGGAGGTTGGGGTGGGGGGGGGTTGGGGAGGGGAGTGATCGTCTATGGGGAGGGAAGTTCGGAGTGGAGTTTGAAGTTCTTTTAAAAGGGCAGTGGGATCTCTGATACACGACCCGGGTTTAGTCCTAATAGGAGAGAGGGAGGGAGGGAAAGAGAGAGAGAAGAGAGAGAGAGAGAGAGAGAGAGAGAGAGAGAGAGAGGGGGGGGGGTGAGGGAGGGAGGAAAGGAGAGAGAGAGAGAGAGAGAGAGGGAGTGGGGGGAAGGGAGGAAGGGGGGAAAGGAGAGAGAGAGAGGGAGAGAGAAAGAGAGAGAGAGAGAGAGGGGGGGAGAGAAGAAGTGCAGAAGAAGTATCTGAGAGGGAGATTCAGACAGACAAACAGACATTTCAGGCAATTCCAACTATTATACAACCCAGTTTTCGTCCGAAAGAGAGAAGGGAAAGCATGGAAAATGACACTGCAAATGAGGGAGAGAGACAGGGATAGAGACAGACTGAAAGAAAGACTGAGAGAAGAAATTATTTTTCTTAGACAAATAATTGAACAAAGCACACAAGTAAAAAAGAAATTAGGAAGATATATAGACAAAAAAGTAAGGAGACAGATAAAAACGTAATAAAAAAAAAAAAAAAAAAATGAATAGACTTTATCTGCAAATAAATAAATAAATACCATACCTTAGAAATTTGTAAAATAAAAATAAAAAAACACTATGACATTCAAAATATTGGACTTTAGAGAAGGCAAAGACTGAAGAGAGAAAATTTAACGGCTTTCAATTAGGTCACTTTCCTATATTTGGCCGATTTGAAAGTTCTCGAACATTCTCTGAGCGCGGAGTCGAAAACTCTCTCTTTCTGTCTGTCTGTCTCTTTCTCTTTATCTCTCTCTCTCTTTCTCTCTCTCTCTCTCTCTCTCTCTCTCTCTCTCTCTCTCTCTCTCTCTCTCTCTCCTCTCTCTCTGTTTCTCTGTCTCTCTCTCTCTTTCTCTCTCTCTCTCTCTCTCTCTCTCTCTCTCTCTCTCTCTCTCTTCCTCTCTTTCTCTCTTCCTCTTTTTAATATATCCAAGTTAATCTGTGTTGTTAAATTTCAGATAGCCAATTATCATTTATATCATTATTAGCCATATCATTATTATCATTATTATTATCATTATTATTATTATCATTATTATTATTATTATTATTATTATTATTATCAAGCGAACACTGAGACAATCAAACGATAAATATTAGACGGCGCGCGTTTTCTTTTAATTAATCCACAAATGTCTTTAATGAGATCCCAATACTTCTATAACGAATGGCGTTGTTGTTTTTTTTTTCTATCCCTTTTTGTAAATGCTGTTGCTGTTATAATGTTGTAATGAATGATAATGTTGCAGTTGTTGTTATTCACGTCATCATTGTTAATGGCATTATCGGTATGCGTATTTTCATTGTTATTATTTTTTTTTTTTTTTTCATTATCATTATCATCATCGTTTCGTTTCTTATCCTTTTTTTTTATCATTTTCAGTTTCATTTCTTTATAATTGATATCATTATCGTAATCATTATTATCATTTTCACTACATTTGATATCAGTATTATGGTTATTACCGCTATTGTTATTGTTAGTGCCAACAGCTGTAATGTTATAGTTAAATCTTTATATTTATTCTTATGGTTATTACCTTTTAAAATTACCTTTTCAGAGAAACTCTTCTTTTTCTTCTG
>NW_025918462.1:0-2500 GCF_019202785.1 Penaeus chinensis
CACGGGTCCCAGCGGGCAAATACGTGACCTTATGCCGCCATCATGGTCTTTTATGAAGAGGGAGAGGAGTCGAGAAGGGGATGTTTGAATGTTTTAAAATGTTTTGAATGTTTGATTATTTAAAAATTTTGCTCTCTCTCTTTCTCTCCCCAATCTCTTCTTTTCCCCCTCTCTCTCTTTTTCCCCTCTCCCCTCTTTTTTTCCTCCTCTCTCCTCAACAATCCTTCTCTTTTCCCTCTCTCACTTTTCTCTCCCCTCTTTTCTCTCTCTCCTTTTCTTTCCCTTTCTTTCCCCTGACCCCGTTTCATCTCGTTCTTGGTCTTCTCCTCCTTTTCTTTTTTTTCTCTCTCCCGTTCCCCCCTTTTCTTTTTTTCTCTTTCTTTCTCTCTTTTTTCCTTTCTCTCTCCCCTTCTCTCCTCTCTGCCCTCCCCTCTCAATCTCATCTTATTCATCCCCTCTCATCTCTCTCTCTCCACCCTCTTTTCCCCTCTTTTCTCTCTCTCTCCTCTCTCTTAAAATCTCTCTCTTTCTTCTCTTCTTCCCATATCCTCTCGTCCTCTTTTCTTGTTATCTCGTGCCCCCCCCCATTCACGTATCACACTCTCCCCCCTCTCCTTTCCTCCTCTCGTTTACCTCCCCGCTGCCTCCTCTCTGTTTCTCTCCCCCTCCATCTTCCCTCCCCTTCCCCAACTTTTTCCCTCCGTCCTACTTTCCTCTCCATCCTTTTTTTCTTCCTTCCTCCTTTGTTCGCTCCGCTCTCCCCTTCCTCATTTCCTCCTCTCACCCCCTCCTTCTCCTCATTTCCTCACACTCTCTCTCTTTCTTTCTTTCTTCTTTCCTTTGATCACTCTCCTTCTCCTTTTCATTTCCTACTCTCTCCTCTCATTTGTTCTTTCTCTTACTCCCTCCTTCCCTTTTTCTCACCTCTCCTTCCCCTCCTCTCATACTCTCCTTCTTCCCTCCCTCTTTTCCCTCCTCTCACCCCCCTTCCTTCCTCTCCGCTCACCCACCCTTTCCCTTTCTCCTCCTCCCCCTCTCCCTCCCATCTATTCACCCCCACCTTCCCCTCCTCCTCCTCTCACCCCCTACCTCCCTTCGTCCTCCTCTCTTCCTCCCTCCTTCCCCTCCTCCTCCTTTCCTCCTTCCCCTCCTCCTCCTTTCCTCCTTCCCCTCCTCCTTCCTTTTCCTCCTTCTTTCCATCCTCCTTATCCCCTCCTCTCCCTCTTTCTTTCCATCCTCCTTCCCCCCCTCCTCTCCCTCCTTCTTTCCATCCTCCTTCCCCTCCTCCTTCCCCTCCTTCTTTCCATCCTCCTTCCCCTCCTCCTCCCCCTCTTCTTTCCATCCTCCTTCCCCTCCTTCTTTCCATCCTCCTCCCCCTCCTTCTTTCCATCCTCCTTCCCCTCCTCCTCCTTCCCCTTCTCCTCCTTCCCCTCCTCCTCCTCCTTCCCCTCCTCCTCCTCCTTCCTCCTCCTCCTTCCCTCCTCCTCCTCTCCCCCTCCTACTCCTCCCCCTCCTCCTCCTCCTTCCCCTCCTCCTCCTCACCCTCCTCCTCCTCCTTCCCCTCCTCCTCCTCCTTCCCCTCCTCCTCCTCCTTCCCCTCCTCCTCCTCCATCCCCTCCTCCTCCTTCCCCTCCTCATTCCCCTCCTGTCACTCACTTCCCTCTCCTTTCCCTTCGCTTCGCCGCGAGTGTGCTGATGGCGGCGGTGTCGAATTATACTTGATAATGAGGATGCTTGAGCTCTCATCTCGTGATTGTGATGCTGCTCGAATCCTTAGGGAGGGTCGGGAGGAGGGTGGGGTGAGGGGAGAGGGGAGCGGGGAGGGATTGGGGAAGGGTATTGATGGGGGGATGAGGGGAGGGGTGGGGATGGAGAGGGGGTGGGGATGGAGGAGGATGGCAGAGGAAAGGAATGGTGTATGGAAAAGAGAAGAGAAGGAAGGGGGGGAGAGAAAGGGAGTGGGACGTAGAGGGCAAAGAAGGAAGAGAGAGGAGGACGAGGGAGGAGAGGAGACAAGGGAAGTGAGAGGAGAGGAGTGGGGGAAGAAAGGAAAAGGAGGAAGAAAAGGAGAGAAGGAAGGGAAGGAAGGGAGAGGAGAACGGGAGGAAAAGCAGAGGAGGAAGAAGAGGGGGGGGAAAGCGGAGAGGAAGACAAGGGAGGAAGGGAGAGGAAGAAGGAGAGGGTCGGGAGAAGAACTTTAGGAGGAGGGAAAAATGGAGGAGAGAAGTTGCGGATGGTGAAAGAGGTGTTGGAGGAGAAGTTGTGTTGGAGGAGAAAGTGTTGTGGGAGAAGTTACTGGTATTGGAGAAGAAAGTGTTGGTGCGAAAAGGGGGAGGTTTTGGCGAGGGGGAAGTTGGTGGTTGTGATGTTAGTATTGGTGCTAGAGTTGGAGGAAAATGACAAGAGGGTGAAGAAAATGTTGGTGGAGAGGAAAGAGAAGATACAGAAATATTTGCGATGATGATATTAAAAGAGAAGATAATGTTTGTCGGAGAAGAAG
>NW_025918463.1:0-2500 GCF_019202785.1 Penaeus chinensis
CTCTCTTTTACTCTTATCTTTTATCTCCCCCATGTTTCCCTCTCTCACTCTCCCTCTCTATCCCCCCCATCCCTTCCTTCCACCCTCCCTCCATCCATCCCTCTCTCTCCTCCCCTCCCTCCCTCCTCATTCCATCCCTCCCTTCGCACCCTCTAACCCTCCCTTCCATCCTCCCTCCCTCCCTCTCCTACCCTCCTTCCTTCCCTCCCCCCCCTCCTCCCTCCCCCTCCCTCTCCCTCCCCCCTCCCTCCCATCCCCTCGCACCCTCCAACCCTCCTTCCATCCTCCCTCCCCTCCCTCCCCCCTACTTCCCTCCCTCTCTCCCTCTCTTCCACCCTCCTCCCCTCCCTCTCCCTCCCTCCCTCCCTCCCTTTGCACCCTCCCTCCCTTTACACCCTCCCTCCCCTCCCTCTCCCTCCTCCCTCCCTCCCTCCCTCGCACCCTCCAACCCTCCCTTCCATCCTCCCTCCCCTCTCTCCCTCCCTCCCTCCCCTCCCTCTCCCTCTCCTCCCTCCCTCCCTCCCACCCTCCCTCCATCCCCTCCCTCCTTCCCTCCCACCCTGACACCTTGCTTTCCCTACCCCCCCACCCCTGCCCCCCATAATCGGGCACAGCTGAGCTCTTGACACGTGATTTCTGACACGTCCGTCGGTCTGGCTGACGTGAGCAGAGGAGACAGTTGCTCCCTGACATTAGCAGGGATCCAGCACTGGACGAGCCGGGCAGAAACTCGTACTAAGCACCAGCACAAAATTAAATATGTATATATATGTATATATGTATATATATATGTATTTGTGTGTGTGTGTGTGTGTGTATGTGTGTATAAGCGCACACACACATGGACACACTCACACACACACACACGCGCTTGAACACACACACACATACACACACACACACACACACACACACACACACACACACACACACACACACACACACACACACACACACACACACACATATCTGTGTGTATATATATATATATATATATATATATATACATATAAACATGTATGTTTATACACATATATAAGTGTATATATCCATGTATGTATGTATTTCTGTATATATATCTATCAATCGATCTGTCTATCTATTTCTCTGTAAATATGTGTATGTATGAATGTGTATGTGTGTGAGTACATACACACGCGCCAACACACACACACACATACATACATACATATATACATACATATATATACATATATATACATATATATGTGTATGCATGCATGTATGTAAAAATGCATAGATACATATATGTATATATATGTATATATGTATGTATGTATGTATATAAATGTACACATATACATATCTATGTATAAGTATAATATTTATATTTATTATACATAATATACATATATATACATATATATATGTAAATATATATATATATATATATATATACCTAGAGTCTTCATTCACGAAACTGAATATAACTCTGATATGACTCAAGCATAGTATGGTTATTAATTTTCCTCTACTAATTAAACTAAAAAAAAAAAAAAACACACACAAAAAAAAAAACACAGTAGCAATTTGCTTACTGTAAAAAAAATGACCAAAATACTTATACAATTTATTTTAAAAAAATTGACCCAAAAAAAAAAAAAAAAAAAATTAACATGTCACAAAGTATACGCCTATAGTTGAATACACATTTTGCTTCCTTTGAAATACGTCATTTTTATAGAAAAAATAGGAATCGTTATACATAGTCTAATGTGTACTTTTTTTTTTTTTTTTTTTTTTTTTTGGGGGGGGGGGGGCAAGGCAGAGACCTGCTTTGTTTGCTGTGTGTCTGGCTGCTCTGTGCGTTTGAGTGGTTGTGAGTGTATATAATGGTTGAAATGTGTGTAAATTATGTATAGGTATGTATACACACGCACACACACACACACACACACAGACACACACACACATATATACATATATACATATGTACAGTATATATACATATATATGTAGATATACATATACATATATATGTATATGTATATATATACATATATATGTATATGTATATATACAAATATACTATTTACATTAAAATAAAATTATCCGTATTTTTGTTGTTATTGTTGTTACTTTCACTGTCGACTGTCTTTTTTTGCCAATATTCTCATTATTATCATCCTTTCTCTTGCTTCCTTCCTTTAGCTGTTTTCGCTCCATGCCCTTTGACACTGACGCTGAATGACACCACCAACCGCATCGCGACCTAACTAGGGTTTAACGACATCGAGCATTACATCATGAGTATAATTGTTCGGTAATGGTGATGTTCGGTGAGCTGGCGCCATGCATCGGTCACACGTTATATACAGTGGCGTCTCCATCAATGGGAGGCCGATTTTTAGCTCAGTCTCTATTCTGTTTTACTCGTCTCTTTGTGTGTGTGTGTGTGTGTGTGTGTGTGTGTGTGTGTGTGTATGGATCTCTGTCTCTCTGATTCTATCTCTGTATCTGTATTTCTGTTTCTGTATGC
>NW_025918464.1:0-25926 GCF_019202785.1 Penaeus chinensis
AACCACATATCTCACACCTCTTTTAGACCTATTACCAGAGAGACTACAGGACACAACCTCCTTTTTACAGAAAATGGAGAATATAGGAAGATACCCTGAAGGAGCCATCCTGTTTTCTTTTGATATAGTCTCACTATACCCCTCTATCCCACAGGAAGAAGCAGCTTATGTAGTGGCCAACTTCTATGAGAAGAACTTTTCCTATGTGGAAGAAACCCTCTACAAGGACTATAACATGGCAGCTCCCCCACCATACTTAATCAAAGAAGGCATAGACCATGTGCTGTCAGGTACCCTGTTGAGATTTAATGACAGATTCTATAGACAGGGAAAAGGTACAGCCATTGGGGCCTCGGTATCGGTGGCAGTGGCAGAGATTTTTGTCCATGCAAGCATTGAGGCAAAGAGGAAGAATTTAACAAAACAACCAGAGGTTTTTTATAGGTATATAGATGATATATTTGGCATCTTTGTAGGTACAGAGGAGGAACTACAGGCCTACCATGAAGAGCTGAACAGCATTCACCCAGACCTGCAGTTCACATTAGAATACAGCAGAGAAAAGCTGCCTTTCTTAGATACCATGGTGTACTTCGATGAAGAAGGGTGCCCACAAACCACAGTATACTACAAACCCTCCAATACACACCAGTATCTACATCATATGTCAAATCATCACCCCAACCTAATTAAATCCCTCCCTTTCTCACAGGCTATAAGGATTAAGAGGATAGTCAGTGAAGAGTCAAAATTGGAACAGGCTTTACAGGAAATGACAGGGTTCTTCAGAGCCAGAGGCTATGATAATAGATGTCTCACAGCAGCTCTGGAGAAAGCAGCGCATATACAAAGACAACAGCTGCTCAACAGAAAGGCAAGAAACAATCAAAACAGGATAATATTCCCTTTATTATATTCCCCAGCATTGGCAGGTCCAGTAAGGCGCTTCCTCAACGAAATATGGGAGTGGATCAGGGAGAATTCCAGAGACACACCATGGGAAGCAGCTTTCAGGACCCCACCACCGATGATAGCCTGGAAGAAAGGAAAATCTATTGCAGAAAAGTTGATCAGAGCGCAGTTCCCATCGCCTCTGGCCATGGACAAGGAGAGAATGATAGACAGTACACAAAACTGAGGTATATGAAGCAGACCAGGTGAGCTCCCCAGTCCTACAAATTAGCAGATCAAGGTCATAGAGATCACCTGGGGAACCATTCCAGAGTTTCATATATTCAGTTTTTATTATATGATAGATTGTCTGATAAATACAATAAATCAAAATATAATAATACCGAACTAATAAAAGATTTTTTAGAAAATAAAATAAATCATGAATATGAGAAATTGGGATATACACATACGCATGGGTATAGAGTATATATATATATTGAGTAGATATATCTGTAACAAAGATATCATTATGGTTGCAAAGTTACTCTATCTAAGAAAAGTTATAATAAATATGACAAATAGAAGTGTTAACTGCTAGGCCTTCTCTCTTTCCCTTCGCTGGAGAAAGTGGGTAAGGCAGGTTTTATGCAATCACCATAAGTTCTCCACCCAGTTCCCCTTATTTAGCCCAGGCTAATTAATGGAGCGACACTGGTAGGGATTGACTTAGATCAATTTATTGAAAACTATACCCAATCCAACCCATCTCATAACAAGTATAAAGGATGATTTTTAAATAAAGGTAAGATACAGAGCCCCTCCCTGATCCCCCACCCATTCTCCCCAGTTCCCTGGCTTGGAATATCCCAAGTACAGGCAAGTCAGGTGGGACAGGTCTATGTAAATGTGAGGAGGCTAACAATATATAAGACTAATGAAAGACAACGAATACATTCAGAATAAGGCAAGACATGAAGTATAATTGAAGGTAGCAACACAGCTTATTGGGCTTTTTCACAAGTTCATTACTACCAATTGGAGGACAGAGGCACAACAGCAAAAGTCTTATGGCAGTCAAGGACACCCCCCCCCCCCCTTCGTCTTCTTTATTTTCTTTTCCTTTGTTTTCTGTGTGGTTTTCTTTGTTTCTTTTTTAGATTCTCAGGCGCCAGAACAGTTGGATGGGAACACCAAAACACCAAACCTAACCTAACCTAACCTAACCTAACCTAACCTAACCTAACCTAACCTAACCAACCTAACCTAACCTAACCTAACCTAACCTAACCTAACCTAACCTAACCTAACCTAACCTAACCTAACCTAACCTAACCTAACCTAACCTAACCTAACCTAACCTAACCTAACCTAACCTAACCTAACCTAACCTAACCTAACCTAACCTAACCTAACCTAACCTAACCTAACCTAACCTAACCTAACCTAACCTAACCTAACCTAACCTAACCTAACCTAACCTAACCTAACCTAACCTAACCTAACCTAACCTAACCTAACCTAACCTAACCTAACTACCTAACCTAACCTAACCTAACCTAACCTAACCTAACCTAACCTAACCTAACCTAACCTAACCTAACCTAACCTAACCTAACCTAACCTAACCTAACCTAACCTAACCTAACCTAACCTAACCTAACCTAACCTAACCTAACCTAACCTAACCTAACCTAACCTAACGTTAGTCGTTGGTAAAAAACGGACGGTCAGTTTTGTGATTAGATGTAGCTTTCAATATATTACAAAAACTAAAAATGAGATCTCAAGGTATTATAAAAACACAAATAGTCATTGTTACGATGGTTATTATTACGATGGTTATTGTTATAATGTTTATGATTTAACATGTGCTCCATTAACGTCAACACATTTTTGCAAGCGATGATACCAGTCTCCAAGTCCGTCTAAATAAAACTTTGGGTCGTATGATGCATACCATGTCAGAACAGCTCTTTTTTTTTACATTTTCAATGAAAAATTATAATTCTGAAATAGTTTTATATAGTTTTCTCAACACGCTAGATAGAACTAGAGACGATGAATTATTGTATGAATATTTAAAGGTTTAGGTTGGTACAAGAATGTCTAAGTGAATGGAAATTATAAATCATTCAATATGAAATTTCTCATTCAAATATATATATATATATATATATATATCTTATACAATAACAGCAACATTAGTATATGATTTTATATTATGATAAACCGCAAGACACCGGCTGTGAGTTTTTATACTAGCGCTTGGGGGGTAAAGTAAATATACATCCGTTAAAAGAAGAATGTTCGTCACATCTTCATCCAATTTATACTTTGTTGTGAAAGCTACATTTCTGCTCTGATAAAATTTGAGGATTTTATCAGTTATTTGATTATATATATATATCTCAATATATATATATATATATATATCTCAATATATATATATATATATATATATATATGAATAGTATTTGATTCTTATAAGTTTATACTTATTGCAAGCACCATTCCTAGTCAAGAGAGGGGATAATATAAAACCCAATGTCTACAACTCGATGTGCAACGACTCGATGTACATGCGTAGAGGTTGCTGTAGTTGGGGCCTTATTTATAGAGATTGTTATAATTGGTGCCTTGCTTGTTTATGAAATGATATTGATTGCAAACATGGCAACATTATCAAGCACCGATCCTAGTCAAGAGGATACTGCGGATTCCGATGTCTACGACTCGATCGACGGATTCATGACTAGTGATAAGGAGAAAAATGAACTCTACGACCCGATGTATATGCAAAACGTACTTGGGTCTCATAAAACTACATTGATTACAAACATGGCAACATTATCAAGCACCGATCCTAGTCAAGAGGATACTGCGGATCCCGATGTCTACGACTCGATCGACGGATTCATGACTGAATGATAAGGAGAAAAATGAGCGCTACGACTCGATGTATATGCAAAACGTACTCGGGTCTCATAAAACTACATTGATTACAAACATGGCAACATTATCAAGCACCGATCCTAGTCAAGAGGATACTGCGGATTCTGATGTCTACGACTCGATCGACGGATTCATGACTAATGATAAGAAGAAAAATGAACTCTACGACCTGATGTATATGCAAAACGTACTTGGGTCTCATAAAAAAATACATTGATTACAAACATGGTAACATTATCAAGCACCGATCCTAGTCAAGAGGATACTGCGGATTCCGACGTCTATGACTCGATCGACGGATTTATGATTTAATTGCTCATAGAAATATATATATATATATATATATATATATAATAAAATACTGTTGAACAAGCCAATTAGAATAAGAATAAGGTGTATAGGTTAGGTTAGAATAAAATAGATTGAGTTGTATTCACTTTTGATTTAACCTTCAGATCGTTTTTTATATATTATATTTGTTATACGATTATCTTTATTCTTGTCTTGTTTATTTTTGTCTTGTATTTTTGTCTTAAGTTGATTTACAAATGTATCAGAGTTAATTATTTGTTGTTTTTATAACTAACTTCAAGCCGGAAAAAAATATGAAACTTTTTTAGATGGGTTACAAATGCGCAATATATAAATATGTGTTATAAATTAAATTTATAAATTATATATAGATAGAAATGTTGACAATTTCATAGACTCTCCAGTGTTAGTTTTAAAAATAAATATATATATATATATCCTGTCCTTGATAAACCACAAGCACCGGATGTGACATCCGCAAGACTGGATGATGAATCATCGATGAAAATATTAACGTCTACAACGTCATTGGTGATCTCATTAGCTGCACCACAGATGAGTGGCTCAAAGCTGCACCACGGATAAGTGACCCAAGGGAATACAAAATACAGTGAAGAATGCCAAACATATATGTTGACATTGATAATCCCATAGAGGGATTAGCAAAAGGGACAGAGCCGGTAGGTTATACGGGTAGATATCCGAAGAAGAAGAAGGGGACGCCAATTCACCAATATGATTCTCTCCAGAAGAATTTGGAGATTACGTTTACGGCCATACGTGCAATCAGTAATTCAAAAACTGATGATGAGATGAAAATGAAACTTGAGAAATTAAAAAACTATATATCTAAAATCCCTCAACATTTGTTAAATGATTATGTTGATCTATTACAATCTTCTTGGCACGCGCGTTTTATTCCGGATAACGCAAAATCCATTGTCCTAGAACTGCTACTGTTGCCTGGCGTGACCAAATTTCAAACTGCTGAATGGATGAAAAAGTGTAGTAATTTATATGAGAAAATATCTCATTGTTCAACTCTGAGAACCCTGAACATGTGTGAGATACCTGTACATCATACGGATATGCAACGCTTCACCGATATGATTGCGAAACTTCACCATTTGCAGTCGCTGACCCTCATCCCCAATTATATGAAGGATCACTCTTATCACTGGGCTATCAGTCCCATAGCTCATCATTGCCGGACTTTAAGAGAATTACGAATTTTTTACAATGGAAAGGCACTCAAGGGCAATACGAGTGGGATTGAACAGTTGTCACATTGTAAAGCCCTCGAATACCTCTGGTTGTTTGATAGTAGCAACACTGACGAAACGGAAAAGGTGTATATTCTACTGAAGACTCTCTCAAAACTGAAGTTTCTCTTCCATGAGTCCATAATACCTGCCATCATCAAACTGAGAAAAGAGGATGAAGGGAAAGTCAAGAAAAAACTTGCGCTCACATACCTAGACACTTGGATGGAAAAGTATTACCTGGATACATCGCACGAAATCCGAAATAAAGATATGGGTCTGGTCGCGACCAAGAGACGCTTGACCAGTAATAATTTGTTGGATTTGATCGATACATGTCCAAATGTTAAAAATCTCAGTCTGGGAGGAGGACCACTATTCCTTGATCAGGCCTTACAAAATATACCGAATATATGCACATTGAAAATATTCGAGTTTCAACATAGCGATCACAGTCTAAATAACGTTCTCTTGAAGGATGGTCCTCTTAGAGACTTGACTGTCCTCGAGTTTACAGAAGTCCATGACCTAAACTACAACTTTTTCTCCGCCTTAGCGGATGCGTGTCCCGTTCTCGAGGTACTCAAAATCTCGCGTTCATGCATCTCGAGGGAAGGACAATTGAAAAGACCAAATGGTAGCCGAATTACTTTCCCATTTCTAAAGAAGCTAAAACTGACACGACCAATCGGCAAAAGAACCGATGGTGCGATATCGCCATTTACCGGCGATTGGCATATTGGCAAGGCTTTTATTTCATACCTTCTAGATGGTGCAACCAATATCAGCAAAATACATATACAGTTTGACAAGAGGCAATTAGACTCGAGGGACATGCCATCACATGAATATCTGCTTAAAATCTTGCAACCACTCAAGCATCTTAATTCCATTAAATTGGTGGATTTTCCTGGCGGCCCATATTTCACTTACGATAAATTGAGACCATTATTGATGGATAAAAATAATTTAGTTGAAAAGATCCAAGTGAACAACTACGACCGACTATAGTAAAGAGATGCAAATTGACTACTATAACTAGTGGACATATAACAGTGTATCACTTCTTGATACAAGAAATATAAATTGTATACAAATATTATATAATAATTAGAAAAGTATTTAATAAATTAGAGAGATATACAGGATCATATAATTCTCTATTACTTTGGCCTTTGACTCGAGTGGTCCTTGTAAAGTCAATTTATATAAAATATTTTCTTCCAAATTGGTGGTAGTGTAGATATGGGTATATATAGAGATATACTTTTAATAATATTGTAAAATAAAATAAAAATAATACCATTAGAATTGTTATCATTAGAATTGTTATATATAATTATTTTACCTTTATCCTCTATATATATATATATATATATATATATATATATATATATATATATATACCATATTATGATAAGGAGATATCTGAAGAGAATATATTAACCAGATGAAGGGAGATTATACATAAACACTTTTCATTAAACCTAATATATATTCATTAAACCTATTATATATAAATATATATTGATATTAATATCTTTACTTTTGTAAACATTTTATGTCTTGATAAACAGGATGTGATATTTTAATACTAGTGCTGGAGGGGGGGTTAAAGTTAATATATGTCTAATAAAATTAGAACATTAGTTCTTATATCTTTAGTCTATAAACATGGCAACAGTATCAAACCCTATTCCTATTCAAATAGATAATACAGAACCCGATGTCAACGACTCGATGCACATGCAACAAGTATCTGATTCTCATGCCTCTGTATCGACTACAAACGGGGCAACAGTATCAAACCCTATTCCTATTCAAATAGATAATACAGAACCCGATGTCAACGACTCGATGCACATGCAACAAGTATCTGGTTCTCATGCCTCTGTATCGACTATAAACGGGGCAACAGTATCAAACCCTATTCCTATTCAAATAGATAATACAGAACCCGATGTCAACGACTCGATGCACATGCAACAAGTATCTGGTTCTCATGCCTCTGTATCGACTATAAACGGGGCAACAGTATCAAACCCTATTCCTATTCAAATAGATAATACAGAACCCGATGTCAACGACTCGATGCACATGCAACAAGTATCTGGTTCTCATGCCTCTGTATCGACTATAAACGGGGCAACAGTATCAAACCCTATTCCTATTCAAATAGATAATACAGAACCCGATGTCAACGACTCGATGCACATGCAACAAGTATCTGATTCTCATGCCTCTGTATCGACTACAAACGGGGCAACAGTATCAAACCCTATTCCTATTCAAATAGATAATACAGAACCCGATGTCAACGACTCGATGCACATGCAACAAGTATCTGATTCTCATGCCTCTGTATCGACTATAAACGGGGCAATAGTATCACCCTCATTCCTTAATCAGAGGAGTAATGAGGATTCCTTAGTCAACGGTTCGCTAAGATTACAACCAGCACCTGACCGTGCGTCAATTATCAAAACTCAGCAATCTCAAAAGATCCCCCAAAAGCGCAAACATTTTAAAGAACAAGATCTTCAAAATGAAAGAACAATGTCATCACCCCAAGAGTCATTTAAAGAGGAAACTCTGAATCAAACTATTGTTGAGGATATAAATGAGTTAAAACAAATGAATAAAAATCAGAATATTCAAATAGAAAAGTTGAAAATACGAGTTGGTCACATGGATGAACGAGTGAAAAAATATAATAATTATCTGACAAAAGCAATTCGACTATGTCAAGAGAACATTGAACTATGTCAAAATATGGTGCAATTACTATAATGACAAACTGTCGAGATGTATCGGTATTACTAAAATGACTATATGTTGATATATAAGAAATATACCAAATTAGAAAATAATATATTTTACCCCCTATATATGTGATTGTTTGTATGTTTCAATATTAAATTATTGTAAAAGTAACTTTTCATTAAAACCTTATTATTATATATTCGTATTGATATTTTAATATCCCTATATTTTGGCCCAGGTTCATAATACAAATATGATTTAAGTAAATATTTATTTCATTTTCACAATATGGATATCTTTTATTTAGAAAACCATTAAATAATATATGGTTTAGTTTCATAAATAAACAATAGGTTGATATATAGTAACATTAAAGTAAAATTGGTTTAACAACTTTTTCAATTGTCCCTCTACAGATAGGGCACTTTGACTGGGTTAATAAGCATTTAGCACAGCAGACCATGTGATCGCAGGGGAGAATCACCACGTCCACTTCATCAGTCATGCACACTTTACATAGTCGCTTCTCATCTGTATGATCATGTTTATCTGAAAGAAATAAAAGGAACAATATTAATATTGATCATCAAGGCATATTTGACTTTGATATAACCAGAGTCGTTAGTATATTAAAAGATTAATATTGATATATAATGAATATTATATATATATATATATATATATATATATATATATATATATATATATATATAATATTCAACTAATGAATAATACATTACCTTCTTGTTCTATCCGTGACAAGTTTTTCATCTCGATATTTTCATCTCGTTGAGGATACTCGGATTGTATTTCAGGTCTTCTTACAATGTTATAATTTTGATGAGTAAGAATCCTATCAATATTTAATATATACATTTGACTTTGAAATATTAAATCATTTTCATTCATATAGGACGCAAAAGGTATAATTGTAATTCCATTACCTACTAGTTCATCTAAGACATTTTCCCCTAAATCATTTAATGTGTCTGTATTTGCATTAGCATTTGATATATTTTCAGTCGTTCTCTTATTCTGTTTTATCAAATAGTCCCATATTAAAGTTAAGGATGCGGATGCGCTTTGTTGTTCATTTAGAAACGGAATTATTCGAGAAGCAATCTCATAAGTGTTGAGCTCGCTTAGTATCTTACGATACTCACTCTCCAAATGATAGTTGTACCTATGATCGGGATAGGGAAGCTTAAAGAAAATTTCGTGACCATATTCAGGAATATTAGGATCTATATTAGAGATAAATGTTGACTGTTTAAATAAATAAATAGGATCTTCAGTATTGTCGATAGGATAAGAAGATTCATATTTCTTTTTTGTAATCATCTGTGTAAATCTCATGACAGCATATACTGTTTGATAATTTACAAGACATTCTGGTTTCAAATTAGCAATATCATCGTTGTCATTTCTATCTATATTTTTATACGATTCGATTTTTGTCCGTACGGCTGAAACACATTCGACTTCACTGGAAAACGGTATGCCGGTTTGTAAAATTTGATCACGGAGCGCATCTCTGACGGCAATGACAGGGAACCCTTGTATTATTAGGTTTCTAGTATAATCCAAACCCAAAAGATTATTCCAATCCTGTTTCGTTATCTCCAATCGATCATGTTGATCTTGACTAATATTAAAGGTACCTTTTAATGGTATATAAGACTCTTCTACTCTGACTTTATTGATAAGTTTTACATAAATACAATCAGGATTCCATTTAGCATGTAGCTCCCAAGGATCATCGTCCCATTCCCAGTTGCGAAGACCAACGCCACAATGGAAGCATTGAACATGATCACTAATTCCAGTATGATAGAATCCAGCTTCTACTAGTAATTCTGGGCTCTGATAATTGCGAAGAGGCCAATTTGAAAAACTTTGCAATCGTTTATTTCTTGTTATATAGTCATCGTATAATGGACCAACATATCTATAAGAATCCATGGCTTGATTTCTCATCTTTGGTACCTCGGTCTCCGATCCATTTTCTTGGTTATTCTTCTTAATTTTGTTTATAATATCAATTTTGTTTATAATATCACTCATATATATGGGTATATTGCCAACTGGTTTACCCTGTGCAAACCTACAATCGGGATTTTTCTTCAAGTGTATATCCCTTATAGTCACAGATGTATCATCAGAAAATTGTATATGTTCCTGACAATGAAAACAAATACAACAATTTGTGTTTCTTGAATAGAAGAACCCAGCAGCGGATAAATCTTTGGATTGTATTCTTTTATTTGGCCAATCAATGAAAGATTCTAATCTTTTTATTTCATATCTTAAATCGGTCGGCAATCCAGTAATTGAATCGAAATTATTTTCAAATGTCTTTGATCTTGGAAGAGGAGGCATATTTTGTGCAAGTAAACAATCTGGATTTTTTATTTTATGTATTTTTACAATATCATCTGATATATTGATAGTATTTAGATCAATACATATATGGCATTCAATACAAGTTATATATGAGTTACTTTTTATAAAGCCAGCCTTTGCAAGTATTTTTGGATGAATGGCATATGAGCAATTGTATTCAAAAGTCTTTCTTCGATTGAATTCACTCTTCATATCAATATTATCCATATTGTGAATAGACATTTTCTTAATACAATATACATTATCTTAATATACAATATATATAACCCAACTGCTCATATGAATGGATATTCTATATTATATGATATATAAATAACTATTTCTACAAAAATAAACTTATATTCCCATATACATAATCATATATGTATTTGTACAAAAATATATTTCTACAAAAAAATAAACTTATATTCCCATATACATAATCATATATGTATTTGTACAAAAATACATTTATTTACCTATAACATTTAAAGAATATTTCTATATATATATATATATATATATATATAGTTTTTACAATTTATATTTTGAATATATAGTGGTCATAGAAGGTATATAGGTATTTTTATTCTTCTTGTTACAAATAAGACATGTTGACTGTATTAATATACACTTTTTGCAGCATGTTATATGATTACAAGGAGAGGTAAATAATTCTATATTATTATTCAAACAAACCTTGCACAAGGATTCTTTAACAGTTTCAGCATCATCATCATCATCAGGTGAATCTGAAAAATAATTCAAATTTATATATATATATATATATTGCATAGATATATCATAATATATATATAATTTTTTTAATCAAATAAATTACAAAAACAATAATCTTACCTCTCTTCTTCCGAGTTGTTATTTTTTTTGATCCTTCACTCTTATCTTGTTGACAATATGTTGGGTTATGGTTCTCAGATATATGTAGTACAGCCTTATCATCTTGAGCTTCATTATCTTCATTTATATCATGCTTAATGTTGGGTAATAGATAATTTTTATCTTTTGCATAGTCAGTGATACGATCCCATAATCTAAACAAAGGGATATGGTTTATATCTTTATTTTTGAACCATATGTTTAGTATAGAAATTATGCATGGGCAATTTAATACATTCATTAAGCTGTGATATTCTTTTTTAAATATAAAGTCATTAGAGTCTGAAATATATGGCACAATATAGGAATATTGATATTGATACCTCAAAGTTAAAGGATCACGGGGTAATTGTTTGACTATTTGAATTGAATCATTCCTGTTGACCAAAGAAATATTTCTGATATCCACTTTCCTATTCGAAACAAGTGATTCAATATCTATTAAAAACAACATTATAGAATATAATGCATGATAATTTTCAATAATATCCATGTTACATTTCTTGTTGACAGACCCCGTATCCATTTTACCATATGATGTAATTTTCAGTCTTATTGCCATAATACATTCTTGTATAGTACAAAATGGTTTTCTATATTTCATAATTTGATCCTTGAGACAATCTTTAATAGCACAAGTGGGGTATTCTGATATCTGCAATTTTTTCGTGATATCCAAACCCATAAGAATATCCCAATCATTTTCCGTTACAGGACTATGTGGAGCAGGTTTCTTGTACATCAACCGTTTTTCCCTCTTTGCCTTAAAAAGAGAAAGTATTATATAAATAAAAAGAAAATATCACATCGAAAGAATCCGTTATAAAACAATATATATTGAGTTTCTATATATATATATATATATATCTTACCTGTTCGATAGCAGCATAACCCAATTTTCGAATATAGGGACAATCGGGATTATACATAGCATGTAGTATCCATGGGTTATCATTCCTTTCCCAATTACATATACCGAGATTGCAGTGGAAGCAATAAACATGATCACGGTATCCTGGAATAGAGATATATGAAATATTAAGGTATCCTGAAAAGATATATAATATTATATCTATTGCTTCATATATTCAGAATGGATATATATATATATATATATATATATATATATATAGTTACCTTTATAGAAGAAGCCAGCTTCTGCTATACTTGCTATTGGTATAATTGGCATTCGTATAATGGGATCTAGCAGAGGCCATTTATCAAGAGTTTGTTCACGACACTTCGGTGTTATATATTCTTTGTGAAATGGTTCAGAACTGTTGTTTATCGAGGAGGTAGCTACTTCATCATAAATCTTGCCACTATCATGACTATTTAAAATTTTATCTAAAATCTTACCTATAGAAATAGGAACATTGCCAACAGCTTCACCTTGTGCAAATTTACAGTTAGGGTTGGATTGGCCATGCATAGTCATTATAGGATACTGTGATCCAAGCTGTTGTGTAGGTGAAATAGGTCACACATATTCCACAATAATAACAAATACAATCATTGCCTTTTCTTCTATAAAAAAAGCCAGCTGCGGCTAAATCCTTGGGTTCCGTCAATGTATCTGGCCAATCTATAAAAGTCTCCAATCTTTTCACTTCATATCTTAGATCAGTATTAAATTGTTCAATTACTTTTGATCTTGGAAGTGGAGGTAAATTTCGAGCAAATATACATTCCGGATTCTTCGTTGTATGATATTCCACAATATCATTCACTTTGTTGATCTCGCTAATATCTATTTTCAAGTTACACTTGAAGCAGATCACCGATTGATCATTTTTGTAAAAGCCAGCTCTGGCAAAGACTCTTGGATGATGTGTTGCATGAATAATATCTTGAATAGATCTAAATGTATCGTGTCTATCTTGTTCCTTTTCCATCCTTATATATTCTGCATCATTATGACTGATATCACCACTGGGGTTGTTCCATTTATAGTATATTATATTTAGTCTTCTTATATCACCGTAATATTATATTTAGTCTTCTTATATCACCGTATCATCTAGTATTTACTACTAATCGATACACTCTATTCGATCTAGCACACAAACAATATCTGTAGTATAAATATTTTGTCGAGCTTAGTGTATATATATTTTTAGGCGATGCCGCTCATCTCAATGACTTATGCGAGAGGATAAATCTTTTATAAGTAATATATTACTATATTCTCTTTTTATTAATATGCGCTAATATATAATATATTATATATTATTTATTATTAACTATATCGTGTATATATATATATATATATATATATATAAAAGAATAATTACTATATTCTCTTTTTCTTGATATGTATATTTTGTTGATATACCAGTCTTGTTACACGGATAAGCTTCTCGGTACATTTGTTCGAAAACAATTAGTCGGTAAAATGGTCTAGTTATACAAATAAGCTTGTTAAAATGTCTATGGTGGGTAGTGAATATCTATATAACGATTGTTTGTCGGTAAAATTGCCTCGTTATACAATTAGGCATATTGGGGTGTCCGTTAAATTACCGGTAGGTAACTGTAACGATTGTTTGTCGGTAAAATAGTCTCGTTATATAGTTAGACTTGGTTAAAAATGTCCGTTATTTTTTTGCCAATATGGGGGGAGGGTAAGTTTTCGCGCAGGTGGGTTAATGTCAGGGGCTGGTTATTCAGAGACCGAATATTGTATCTGCTGATTTCAAAAGTGTACGACTTCGGATAACGTTAGAGCTAATGGATTCTATTTCGTTAAATAGTAAACCAAGGAAGGATCCTGCAAAGGTAAGATTATGTGAAGTTATAGACAAGTCCAATAAGTTCATGGGAGGTTATTAAAAATAATTTATACATTTGTTAATGTTTCAATTGGTGGTTTAGAAAGAATTATAAATAGTAATATTTCTTAAAATTAAGAAAACAAAAGATAAAAGTAGGTTGACATTTAACGAAGCCATATCTCGTATGTTTATATTATCAGTGATATATTAATTGGTGATTAGCGAAGAATTTACATTTATTTTTTTTTATAAAGGTCGACAATTAACGAAGCATATGATGTTATTTTATTTGCTTGTATATTTATCAATGATATTCCGATTGGTGATTTATATTTCTTCTTTTCTTGAAATAGTATATCTTTTATTTATAAAGGTCGACATTTAACGAAGCTATATTAGTTATTTAATTCTTAAAGATACTTTAATTAGTTGTTTATTTATATATTCAATTTCTTATTGATATTTCAAAATTGGTTGTTTATAATTCGACGTAGCCGTATTAACTATTTCATTCTATATTTTTAAAGATATTTCAAATAATAGATTGTTTATAATTTGACGAAGCCGGCCATATTATTCATTTAATTCTGTATTCTTATATTCATATTCCTAAAGATGTTTCAATTAGTTGTATATAATTTGACGAAGCCGTATTAACTATTTCATTCTATATTTGTAAAGATATTTCAAATAATAGATTGTTTATAATTTGACGATGCCGGCCATATTATTCATTTAATTCTGTATTCTTATATTCATATTCCTAAAGATATTTTAATTAGTTGTATATAATTTGACGAAGTCAGCCATATTAATTATTTAATTTGATAATATTATTTTTATGATTTAGAAATATGCTTTGCCCATGGCTAATGAAAATTATTCATTGTGTTAATATTATTATATTATGATGTAATATTGATATAGTCACATTACTATAATATTGGTATATTCTTCTAATATTGGTATATTCTTATAATATTGGTATATTCTTATAATATTGGTATATTCTTCTAATATTGGTATATTCTTATAATATTGATATATTCTTATAATATTGGTATATTCTTCTAATATTGGTATATTCTTCTAATATTGGTATATTCTTCTAATATTGGTATATTCTTCTAATATTGGTATATTCTTATAATATTGGTATATTCTTATAATATTGGTATATTCTTATAATATTGGTATATTCTTATAATATTGGTATATTCTTATAATATTGGTATATTCTTATAATATTGGTATATTCTTCTAATATTGGCATATTCTTCTAATTATAGTGTTGGTATTATCATATTTTTATTTTATTTACAGGTTACCCCTATTGTTACTACCTCTACTGCTCCAACCGATTCCACTTCTATTTTTGTTGCTGCTCCAACCGATTCTACTGCTAGTATTATTCATCCTACTGCTGTCTCTGCTACCAACTCTACTGCTACCTCTGCTGATCCCACTGTTATATCATCTAATGTTATTGATGATGATGATACAAATGAAGACAATGAACAAGAGGTTAGTTTTTAATAGTTTATTAATAATCTAAATATGATATTTTTAAAGCTATATATCAATCTTATTGTTATTTTTATTGATAATATTTTAACTATTATAATATTTCAGGATATTGTATATGTTTCAAAGAAACCGTCCGGCAGATTAACACCGAGTGCCAAAGAAAAACAGGTGAAAAAGATATTGGATGGACCAAAAATAGACACCAACAAGTTAATTTGCATCATTTGCAGCAAGGTAAAGACATTCGTATATGAGACATATATTTATATATATATATATATATATATATATATATATATATATATAACAAATAATGATATATTTTCTTATATTGTATATTTTTAATAACTCTTATAATTTTCTTTATATTTGGCAGCAATATGTGAAATTGAAGAGGCATATGAGGGACGTGCATAAAATGACGGGAAGGGACCTCGAGATAAAATACAGCGAGGCGAGAACGTCGCAACACGCCTCTGTCGCCGCCGGCCTCCGTCTGAGCAATTGTAACATTTGCGGCAAGGGCGTGCGGCACATGAAGTGCCACCTGCAGAACATGCACGGACTAGAGCCGGGCAGCGACGCGTACCGATCGGCGCTGGGCACGAACGCCGAGCGTCTCCGCGCCCCGTCCGCGGCCCGGCGGCAAGCGAACCGGGCGAGGAGAGAGGGCCTGGCCAAGATTCCGCTGTCGGTGCAGGCGTGGATCGGTCACGAATCGCGGGGAGGACTGACCGTGGACGAGCGAGGCATGCTGCGCAACATGCGACTGGTGATCGAGATCCTGGCGCGGCATTCGCTGACCGTCATGGACCTGATCGAGCACCGGACGGTCAAGCGATCTTACGAGCTGTTGTACGCCGCGCTGGAGCGGGACCGGCGCTACAAGCACATGAGCATCAACGTCATCCTGGGACATCTCAAGCGTTTCCTCGAATGGGCGTGTGCCGAGGTCAACCATCCCCTGTGCGAGCTGACCAAGCGCGAACACGCCTTCTATTCCAGATTGTGCCGCAAGAGGGGCGACCTGGAGAACATGAATAGAAAGGTGGCCGAGTACGTGCCCACGATCGGCGAGATGGGACCCCTGATCCGCTGTGCGAAGCATCGGGATGTCGTGAACGGCCTGATCGAACGACCGCGAGCGACCCTGGCCGAATGCAGTATCGACCTGATCCACGCCGCGCTCGCCTGGCCCCTGATCATCAGGGCGGGAGCGAGAACGGGCGTCGTGCGAAACCTGCTCGTCAGCGAAGTGCTGGAGGCGATCGACACGTCCGACGGCGTCATCGTCAAAGTCAAGCAGCACAAGACATCGTCGCTGTACGGTCCCTACCAGATTGGACTAACCGCCACCGAGCACGGCATGCTGGTCAGCTTTATTCGGCACAGGGCATGGAAGTCGGACTACGTTTTCTCGACGAACCGCGGCACGCCCTTTTCCCTGGCCAACATTCAGCGTTTCATGCGGAAATTCTTCGAGCGGTACGACCTGCCCGACTTGCGTATAGCGAGCGTGAGAAAGTTTCTGACCACGCAGGTTCACAGCGCGGGCGACGATCGGATTCAGGAGGCGACCGCGTCGCTGCTCAAGCACAGCGTAAAGACCGCCAAACGCGACTACAAGGCCATGCAGCGCGATCGGCACGCTCTCGACACGGCCAATCACCTGTCGCGAATGTTGCGGGACCAGCTGAAAGAACGGGATGAAAACGACAACAATATCGAGACCGCCGAAGAGGAACCTATCAACAATGAAAATATCGTTGATGACGATATCATTATATCTACCGCTACCACTACGGCTGATAGAAATGAAGATATTGCCGACAATTTAAATGTTAATAATAGTGTTATACCTGGCACTAGTATTATCCATGATAATAATAATAATAATAATACTAGTATTATCCATGATAATAATAACAATAATAATAATAATACTATGGATGAGGATATTCCTATAATATATAAAAAACGTGATAGTAAATTTAAACCTCAACATCTTCTACTCATTAAAAAGGTATTTCAAGGTAACATCAACAAGAGAAGAGTACCAACTCTAAATATAATAGAACAAAGGAGACAGGAACTAGAGGATATTTACAATCATGATGGTTATAATTCCGAAACATTGACTAAAAAAATTTATGAGTCTATAAGGTCACAAATACGACTACGCCATTGACTAAATCTATAAGGTCACAAATACGACTACATTACCAATAATATTATATTTTGTTTAAAATAAAAAAATTGTGTTTTATACTCTTGTTTTTTATTTACATATACAATATATATATATATATATTAACTTGATTGACATACAAGTTGATGATAATGACTTTTCACGTTTATATCTTTATTTTATATATATATATATTATTATATATATATATATTATTATTATATATATACATATATATTATTATTATATATATACATATATATTATCATTATAGAATAATGGTATAGATGGATTATATTAGTTCACTCCCTCCCTCCCTCTCTCAATCTTTTCCAACTATCTATAATTATACCCAACTGCTCTCCATCTTTAACATTGAATTCATTCGTTATCCAGTCTAACATCTTAGATCTTTGTCTACCTCTTGCTCTTTTTCCTGCCATTTCAGTTTCCATGATATTTTTTTCTATCCCTCCCTCTCTTCCAAGTTCATATCCAATAAAATTCCATTGCGTTAACCTGATCTTATCTATTAACCTGGTCTTATCTAGTAGCTGTCTTTTTATTTCCATCGAGTCCAAAATGTCTTCATCCGGCATCTTTGTTTTATTTATCATTTTTTTATAAAACCATATTTCTATTGCTTCAAGCCTTTTTTCCATATGTTTAGTTATCGTCCACGACTCGCATCCATACAACAATACTGGCCATATATAATGGTTCAATAAAAATATTTTATTTTCCAGGTTTAGATTATTTGTATAAAATATCTCTCTCATGTCCATAAATGCTTTTTTGGCTAAATTGATCCTGTATTTGATATCCGTATCTGATCTACCATCCGATGTTATCCAACTGCCTAAATATTTGAAATGATCCACTTGTTTAATTAGTACTCCGTTTACTGTGACACAACATTCCGGTATATGTACTTTCTTGCTAGTCGCCATCACATGGCATTTCTGGTATTTTATCTTTGATCCCACTCGCTCACTTTCCTTCGTTACAATATCCAATATTCTCTGAAGTTTTTCTTCACTGTCTGCAATCAAAACAATGTTATCTGCATATCTAAAGTTGTTATAGTTCGTCCCCTCTAAATCGACCCCCTCGCATGCCCTTATTTTATCGAGAGCTTCTTCGCTATACATGTTGAATAAATCTGGTGATAACTCACAGTCTTTCTTTATCTCTACCCAGTCATCCAATTCTCTTTGGAAATTGATGGCAACTTTTTTATCATGGTATAGGCTACTTATTAATTTACGATCTCTTCTATCGATCTCTAGTTTCTCTTGCAATTCTTTCAGTTTATCATACTTTATACAGGTGAACGGCTTCACATAGTTCATATAACATATATACAAGTCTTTTTGTTTTTCAATGGATTTTTCTATTAACATTCTCAAACAGAAAATTGCATTTCTTGTTTCTTTTTCAAATCTATATCCAAACTGTTCATCTGTGTCCCTTTTTCTAATGATTGTTCTATTCCGAGTAAATATTACTCTTAAAACGATTTTCGTTACATAACTCATTAGAATAATGACTCTGTCAACTTTATCATTTATAGTTTCAGATCTTTTGGGTAGGACCGTGAGGATAGACTCGAGTAGTTCCTCAAAAAGGACTTTCGAATCATATACATAATTAACAATATCAACAAGCTCACAATCTTTTAAAGATTGAATTGTTTCAAGAGAAACATAATCATATAGTATTTCATTTTCCATCTCTATCTTTTTTATTGCATGTTTAATCTCTTTACTCGTTATTGGCCCCTCGATCATATATCTCCTCCATGTTGGTCTTTTTATTGTATTCGCTTCTGAATAAAGACTTGTATTATATTCTGTCCACCTTTTCTTAACTTGGTTTAGCTCTATCAACATTTTGTTGTGATCATCTCTTATCTTCTCACGCTGTTCCAGATATTTTTCTCTTCTTGTTCTATACATCTTTTGAATCTTATCGTTATATACCAATTGAATATATATATATATATCTCAGTATTTAGGAATTTTATATCTTTACCTCTTGGTAATTATACAGTTATTCAATAACCGATATATACTGATCGACAGATAATGAAAAAGGTTCACCCCCTCATTGCTATAGAACTTGTCTTTGATTTGCTTGTCATATAATATATATATATCTATATCTATATCTATTATAGTTATATGGAAATATAATAATATTTATATTAATCATACAAATGATTAGTTTCTATATTTACAATATCAGTGAATTCATCCCCAACCTACATTACAAATATATTTCTTAAATCTTTATTATGTTCATGTAATTTATATTACAAGCATATTTATTAAATCTTTATTATATTCATTTCATTTACATTACAAATATATGTTTTTAAATCTTTATTATATTCGTGTCATTTATATTAAATATATGATTTTAAATCTTTTATTATATTCGTGTCATTTATATTAAATATATGTTTTTAAATATTTTAGTGTCATTTATATTAAATATATGATTTTAAATCTTTTATTATATTCGTGTCATTTATATTAAATATATGTTTTTATATCTTTATTATATTCATGTCAATTATATTAAAAATACGTTTCTCAAATCTTTATAATATCTATTTACTTTTCATAATATGAACCCTTAGGACCATAGAGTCATATATATTCATATATTGGATATTCCAGTCATATACTGGATATTCCATTAATATTATATTATCTATTTTTATTTCTTATTATTTTTCATCTGGTATTGGTTATTGTAGAGGTCTGCAATCTGAAAAAAAGAGAAATATTAAAATTGAAAGAATAATATTTATGGTTATATTGCAATAATAATTTATATATATATATATATATATATATATATATATATTATATTTTTGGCTATGTTTTCATTTTTCTTTACCTGTACTGCATTTGTGATTTCTTTAGGATTTTTATCATCACGAATTCTTACAAATCTTGGAAATCTCAAAGAAATGCCCTTTTCTGGATCAACCTATAAGTATAAAATTAAATATCACCATTAGAAATAATATTTGTTTTTTTTCTAAAATATAACAATATCTCTATTAAATAATTTTAATATTCGTTAAAACATACCAGTCCTACTGCAGCTTTGTATATAGGTGAAAGGGAAAGATCTGCACACTTAATCTCCCAAACTTTCACAGGCTTAAACCAGTGATCAGGACCAGTACCATTTTCATAACTAGAATATAATGAAGAATATATTCATATCAATTTTTTAAAAGAAATATATACTTGTTCAATTCATACCACAGTAAAAATTATTCATTAAAAAATATAAATGATACGGTCTATATAATAACCTAAATACAAACCTATAATTAGTCATTGGTTTTTCTACAATGTATTGTTGGAAAAGGGTAGAACATTCTTGTAAATTTTGTTCTGTAAAACCCGTACCAATCTGAAATGTAAAATTGATATTTCAAATATGAATTTCATACTCATTTGTATATCAATATTGAGGATATTAAGAAAAAACAACATACCTTGCACAAAGACTGGAATTTGTCTTTAGTTTCATCATAGCAAGCTACAAGAAACTTTCCATATTGCCCAGTGCGCTTGCCTTGGCCTAAATAGCCTCCAATGACCACAACATCAATTGTATCCCCCATCTGGAATTATTACCAGTTAATTTGTATATATATATATATGTATATATATATATATATATATATATATATATATATACATGATTAAATGACAATCGATGTAATATACAAGAACTAACATGTTTATATATATATGAAAAAAAAAACATGAGACATACTCTATTAAGGTAGTCCTTCTTCAATTTTAACCATTTGTGTGATCGTTTTCCTATATCGTAAATAGCATTCACATCCAGAGATTTGATCATGAGACCCTCACATTTTTCTGAAAATTCACATTTATATATTAGCAATAGTGATTTTGATAATATGTTGATTTATAATATCATGTTTTCCCATGCGAATGGAATAAAGTAGATTCACCTTTAAGGGATTCCTCCATAAATTCTTCAATATCTTCTGTATTAGTGGAGTCCATATTCTTTGCAAAGATAAATCTCCCTTCTTTCTCTTTAAAATTATTTCGTAATAGAGTACGACGTATCTCGAATGACTTCTTGACCAGTGATTCGCCATTCAGATAAAGCAAATCAAAGGGAAATATACATATGTGTACTTTGAGATCCTTTTCATTAACACCCTGATAAGTAAAAAAACATATTTTTTTTTAGATTATATTCGAGTTTTATATTTGTAATATTTTATGGGATTTCTATATATGTATATATAATTGTAAAGTTAAATGTATATATTACCTTTCTCTTTCTGGTACTTAGGACTTGGAAGGGTAAGATTTGCTGGTTTTCTTTATCCCAAGCCACAACCTCCGCGTCAATGATACATGATTTAACATCTTTTCCCAATACATTTCTCAAGATGGAAATAACATCGGGATATTTGGTTGTGTTATTTTCTTGATTCCTACTATATATATTGATTGTACCATCATCCTTTAAATGGATCTGTAATATATATATATACATATATAATATAAATGAATAGATATAAATTTAATTTAAAAAAGGTGGTTATATAAAACAAACTCTAATTATTAGAAGTAAACATATATATACCTGTGCTCTCTCCCCATCATACTTGAATTCACAAGTAAACTTGACATTCTCAAAACGCTTCAAGACTTCAGAAATTCCAGTAGTAGGATGAGCTAACATCGATTTCAATGGAATTCCAGGGGTAAGGGAGCAGTATTTGGGGAGTTCCTCAATCCCTTCGGTTAAAAGGATTGGTATGATCTTATCATATGAAGGGAATTCACTGAAAATAAGATATAATATATATATATATATATATATATATATATATATATATATATATATTAAATATGGATATTTAATATATAGTAACTTGAAAAATATTATATATTAAAATACTGTACCATATAACAACCAATGACACTTTTAAAAGTGCTAACATTTTTTTTATATAATTAAACATTGATCACAATTCTTACTTGTAGATCGTGCTTAGTATTGTACCGTACTTTTCAAATTGTTTTTTTAACTGTTTTGAACCTATTGTTTTGCCCGCATTAATAATATTCGGTGGATATTTTTGACCTGGAGGTGTAAGGTAGATAGCTTGGGCTATGGCCTGAAAAAAAATATTTAATATTATAAAAAAGGTTATAATATTAATGTCTAAGACTTTATAAATAATATAATATACAATATTTGGTAATGTTGACTTTGATTAAACCATAAACCCACCTGCAGAACCGACTTCTCGGCCAAACCAATGCGAAGTTTTCCATTGAGAGATCGGACAAGATAACGGGATTCGGAAGCTCGACAGGCAATATATATATCCTTTATCTTGTCAATCTTTTTACCGTGAGCCTGTATGAGGATATAGAATATATCTTGCTTCAATATTATATATATATAATATATATATATATATGTATGTATGTATATAAATGATGTTATATTTAGTTTAAAATATATAAATTTATATAACCTACATCATTGCCAGCTAGAGATGCAATTTCTTTCAGCTGGTCAAAGAGATCTTTTACTGTCAAATTTGGCATATTTGTGATTCTTTCAGTCGAATGGCATTGTTCAGCAACAATACCGAGATCACCTTTCTGTTTTCTATCTTGTTTAATCTTCTCAATACTATGTCTTGAAGCTTGGGCAATTGCTCGCATAAGAATATTTTCTCCTATACCCAGCTCGGTGCCTAAGAAAAAAGAATATACTTGTTGGATATATATATATATATATATATATATATATATATATATATATTCTATCAATGAATAGATCAAATATTTTATTATTTTTTTATATATTACAAACTTCAACATACCTTCAAAGGCAGGTGCTATTTTATTGAGACATAGGTAGACACAACATAATAAATCATCTGGAGACAAGACAATAACAGATCTGAAGAAATTTGCCAATGTCTCAATAATCTTCAAACGACCGTTTGTTTTTTCAATCAATTTCATAGTGTTGACTAGAGCCATATAAGGTGTCCTGAAATTGTAAATATGTAATTAAACCTCTTAAATATAACCAATAAAAGTGTGTTCATTTACGGTAATATTAAATAATTAACATTATACAAAGGATTCTTACTCTTCACCCTGCTTCCAGAAGGCATCGTTAATGGGATGATAATTGTCCTTAGAAGGATCATAATCTAGCCCAAGTTCCAGCTTGGAGTATTTTTGGGCAGGTGGTTTATTATCATTATCTGGATATCTTTCGGTCTCCTTTTCCTTTTCAATACAATCATTGTTTCGTTTCATGTTTTATATTTTATACAAATAATGAAATCAAAATATTAACTTTTATATAGATATTTATTTAGTTTCAATACTATATTTCTATATAGTCACTTATTTAGTTTCAATACTTTATAGATACTTATTTAGTTTCAATACTTTATAGATACTTATTTAGTTTCAATACTGTATAGACACTTATTTAGTTTCAATACTGTATAGACACTTATTTAGTTTAAATACTATATTTCTATATAGATACTTATTTAGTTTCTATACTATATTTCTATATAGATACTTATTTAGTTTCTATACTATATTTCTATATATATACTTGTTTAGTTTCAATACTATATTTCTATATAGATACTTGTTTAGTTTCAATACTATATTTCTATATAGATACTTGTTTAGTTTCAATACTAGTTTCAATAATAAATCTATAGAGTAGGTAAATTGTAACGGTCCTTTGATATATTTTTATATGTATATGAATATATTAAATTATATATGGATTTGGATTATGTTTTAGATGATGAATAAGATATGAATATAAATACTCTATAATATACTCATTATATTTATTATATGCCCATGGATAGTATACAATTTATATTTCATTTTTATATATATATATATATATATATTGTTGGTATTTAATGATTATATATCGTTGGTATTTAATGAGAATTTTCTAATTTTATCTGACATTCATTACATTTGATAATACACGATGGTATGTTATATTTTTGACACATGGGACATTGAATCATAAATCTTTTACAGTCATAGATACTTGTTGGTATTTTAGGTATATCATAGTGAGAACCATGTGATGTTATTGAAGGTGTACATGTTATCGATTCCATCTGGCAAATTTTACTTTTTCTGGGTAAAGTGTTAGAGTGATAATATATAGGGTTTGGTATACGATAAATACTTTTGGGTACATCGTAAGTCGTGTTAGGGGCTATTTGTCTCGGGTCCTTGTATTGTTCGGTATCCTTTGTTTTATAATAATCCTTTTTTTCAGATACCTTCTGTTCATTGGCTGATAGTAACATATAATTATTATTATTTATCTTCCTATTCATATCAATATAAACATGTTCATCAATATCGTCATATATATGTTCTTGAATTGTATTTCGATTTATATTAGTAGATATATTGTCATTCTTAATGATTCCCGTTCATATGAAGACATGTTCGTCATTCTGTCGGAATAATCATTTTAGCATCCAAGATATTTATCAATTTTGAATACCCTTCTAGCGATTTACTTCCCATGCGTAATAGTAGGAAGTAAATCGATACATCTATATTATAATCAGATACTGTACCTAGACAATTCCTAAATTTGTTATTGTCATTGTCATGATACTGAAGAGTCGTTTTTAGATTAAAATATTTTTACTTTTCGTATCCTTTTCAGACAATAATCTAAGAAGACATGGATTTACAAATAACAATCACAGTTTGTTTCATTTTTCTTGTTATTAAAACTAAGACTCATATTTTTTATTTTTTGCATCAATCAAAATAGGATAATCTGTCGCCTTGGAATATTGAAGAGTATTTTTCTCTTGGATATTTAATATCTTGCCGCATCCTTACTAATTGTAAATTTGTAT
>NW_025918465.1:5000-7500 GCF_019202785.1 Penaeus chinensis
TATATATATATATATTGTAGAATAAAGATATACATTTATAGATATGCTCTCTCTCTCACGTCTCTTTATATATATATATATATTATATGATATATAATCTAATATATAGAGAGAGAGAGGAGAGGAGAGAGAGAGAGAGAGAGAGAGGATGAGAGAGACCAGAGAGATAGAAGAAAGCAAGAGAGAGAGAGAGAGAGCGAAGTAGAGAGGAGAGAGAGAGAGAGAGAGAGAGAGAGAGATTGACAGATCGCTAGATGTATATATACAGATACATACATACTACAATACATTCATACATACTTGCATACATAAATATATATATAATGATATATATATATAATAATATATATTTACATATATATATCTTATATAAATATATATATATATATCTATATATAGTATATATTATATATACTAATAAATTTGTGTGTGTGTTTGAATGATTGTCTTGTATCTATATTTATATATCTATAATTTAATATATATATAAGATATTGATATAGATACACAACACACACCACATTCACACACATCACACCACTTATATATATAATATATATATATAATATATATAGAAATAAATAATATATACCTATATACATATATAGATACATATATAATATCTACATATATATAGTATAATATATATACAATATATATATATATAAAATATATATATATGACTGTGCGAATGGGTCCCAGTGGTTATAGCACTGGAACCTGACCCTCGTGGACCCCAGTTCAATTCCACATCGCAGCGTCGTAAAAAATGCCTGCGCACTGACTGCTGGCTCGAGACCCGAGAAAACGCGTACGCCTTGAGAAGTATACGCAGGTGTCGTTGGGGCAGTACCGCTGTGGCACAGGTGTTAGCGCGCCGAACTACGGGTGATAAGGAAGGGCAATCCCAATCAGAAGGGAGACACTGCATATAACCACTCAATAGAGAATTGAGAGAAGCCAATGACCTATATGAAATGAATATTTAAATATTTAATATATATAAATAAATATATTATATATATATATATATAAATATAATATATATATATATATATATGTATTATGTATGCATGTATATATATATATATCTAATAAATATATATATATTTATAATATATATATATATATAATTATATATAATGTATATATATATATATATATATATATATATAGTATATAATATATATATATATAATATTATATATATATAATATGTGTGTGTGTGTGTTTGTGTTGTGTGTTCGGTGTGTGTGTGGTATATAAATATATATAATAAATATATATATATATATAAATATATATAAAAAATATATATATATATATTATATTAAATAATATGTAAATAAATAATATATATATATATATATATAAATATATATATATATAATATATGAGTGAGTGATGTGGTTTTCTGTGTGTGTGCGTGTGTGTGTATATATACTCTATATAATATATATAAATCCTAAATATCTAAAATAAGTAAAAAATATGTAAATATATATGTATATATATATGTAGATATATGTAATATCTATATAAATATATCTAAATTATAAATATATAAATAATATATGTGTGTGTGTGTGTGTTTGTGTTGTGTGTGTATACACATATATATCAATACCTATATATATAATAAATAAAATATCGATAATATATCTATATATCAATATTATTTAATATATATATATAGCATCTATACATATCATATAACATATAAATCTTAAAATAATATATATATATATAAAAATATATATATATATATAGATACATGAATGATATATATAAATATATATATAGTATATATAAATATATATCAATATATGATATACATATTTTATACGTAGATATTTATAACATATGTATACAATTATATACATATATAAAGAAGACAGATAGAAAATAGATAAACTATAGAGATATATAGATTCTGTTATATATATAGTATTTTATAATATAATCATATATATATATATATCTACATATATTATATATATATATATATAAAATATATTTATATATACATACATATAAATAAATATATCATGAAAGTCTATATATATATATTATAATATATATATACATATATATATTAAATAAATATAAAAAATATATCTATTATATAATATATATATATATATATGTTGTGTGTATATATATATACTACACATGCATACATATAATCTTAATATCCTTATTTTTTTTTTTTTTTTATTTATATATATATTTACATATACACAATACATATATTCAAACACATCTATATTCTAATGGTCTCTGTGTACGTACCCAAGCTCCTC
The DNA here is from genome assembly GCF_019202785.1 of Penaeus chinensis. Classification (NCBI taxonomy): domain Eukaryota; kingdom Metazoa; phylum Arthropoda; class Malacostraca; order Decapoda; family Penaeidae; genus Penaeus; species Penaeus chinensis. The sequence continues at coordinate 7,304 of NW_025918465.1, forward strand.
CGCTCCAGGACACAAAGACGAAAAGCGAGTTCCCTTGTGCAATAAAGGCAAGCGGAGGCCGGTTCCAACGCGAATCACTCCTGCATACGTATTGTGTGCTCGAGAAGTAGAGAAAATAAAAAACGTCAAATTCTAAAGCGATTTACTTTAGTTTACGACCTGTGTTTCATGCATTGGGTGATTTATGTAATGGAAAC
>NW_025918465.1:12500-22500 GCF_019202785.1 Penaeus chinensis
TACTGTGCGTCGACGACTACTTGATATAATATCATCACATACACTCACAACACACACAACACACACACACATACACACACACACACAGCACACAAAAAACACACACACACACAATACCATACACGACACAAAGCAATGACGAAAGCAAGACACAACCCGCACGCGAACGCACGGCACGCACGCACGCACGCACGCACGCACACAACACGCAACACGCACGACACACACAACCACACACACACACACACCCACACACACACACGACACATACACACACAAGCCGACACACACACACACACACACACGCACGCACAGCACGCACAGCCACGCACGCACGCACGCACGCCCGCACGCATACAAACACAGCACATACGCACACACATGCTCAACACACATCGCACACACACACACACACACACACGACGACACACACAACGTATATATACATATATATATAACACACACACATATATAATACATATATATATATATATATATATATATATATATATATATATTACACTTACATTCTTATACATAAATTACATATATATAAAATATATATAGTATATATAGTAAATATATATATATGTTAGTATATAAATATAGATAATGTATAGATATATATAAATATTTATATATAATAATTTAAATATAATATATAAATATATATTAAATATATATATAGATGTTGTGTGTGGGTGTGTGTGTTAAGAGTGTGTGTGTGTGTTGTGTATGTGTGTGGGTGTGTGTGTGTGTGTGTGTGTGTGTTTTTGTGTGTGTGTGTGTGTGTGTGTGTGTGACTATGTGTGTGTGTGTGTGTTTGTGTGTGTGTATGTGTGTGGTTGGTTGTGTGTGTGTGTGTGTAACACCTTGGCGTCCGCGCGACTTTGCTCTAGAAAACTCAATTAGTGTAATAATAAATTAAGTTTATTCAAATCAATAAAATAACGAAACACGAGTGACTCATAGGATTAAAGCATATTCAATTAGCGAGATATGTGTAAGTGACAATCAGTTTCACCAAGTTATAAATTGTCTTACAAGATTGCGAAAATTTACAAGTTAAAAGATTTACTAAGAATAAATAAACACTGAGATAATCAAATGCTGTATAGAATGCTAACAGTTTTACACTTAGTAATATTTTTTGTTGAACATTACTATTTTCTGGTTTATAATTTCTTATCACCACACCATCACCCTCAATATCATAATCATCAAGCATCACCTACCTTTATCATCATATTTTTTTATCATCCTCATCTACAATATCATCATTAGTTTACCTTATACTTCATATCGCCATCAATATCATTCGCTGTCTTCATCTCATTGCAAAAAAGCATCATTATCATCACCAATCTTCATCAACACCGTCATCATTGTCCATCACCATATTCAATATACAATAACATATCCAGCAAGAAATTACTGAAAGTGGCCCATGACCCTAACTGACCTAAGACTGACAGTCGTCAGATGACGATATTTTCTCGCGTTCACGAATTACGCTGGTTTAGATATAGAGGACGAAGGTGAAATTGTTTCCTGATTTTCAAAATGAGTTGCACTCTCATCGAAATATAATAACATTGAAGAGTATTGTTATCTCACTCTTTCATCTCGGTTATTCTTATCCCCTCTCGCTCTGTCTGTCTGTCCCTGTCTCTTCTCCTTCTTGAGTATGTGTTAAGTCCTCGTCTAATACCCCAATTTCCTCCTCTCTTAATGGCAGATAATAGAGAGACGAATAAGGCATACATGCAGATAAGTTGTTAAAACTTTTCATCTATCATATTTATCGTCAAGTAATTACGTAATCAGTAAGCCTAACTTCCCGCATCTATATTCGCATAAAGAGAGTTCTGCAATAGCATCTCCCAGTTTATAAGCTTACAGCCGACAAGCATCAGGAATCACAAAGTGGAAGGATAGCACTCTCGGTTGACTTCTATTTATCTAGGAAAACTTTTAAATGTATTTTCCCCCGACAGAAGCTTTCTCTAAAGAACAAAGTTTTCTGTTCAAAGTTGTAGAAATGCCTGTTTTTTGTGTGTGTTGTTATCTCCCTCCTCGAATCCAAGTGAACTTAGCTATGAGACCCCAAATAAGTTAAATAAGGTGTTCCCACGGCCCTTTTTACTCGCAATTTGTACTACGAGTCTTTACCTATTAGACGTGTGAAGACAACTAGCTTGATTAGGTGAGAGAAGGGGCAATTTAGCTTCTTCTTCGTTAACTGGAACAGCTTTTCCATCACAAGATAACACTTGCTCTTACGCTCTCTCTTATATAAATAGTGTTAGTGGAAGGGTCTGTACGTAATACATCCTGTGTTTGTAAAAAGAGAGTGCGTGTGTGTTTGCAAATATCACACGCTCACATATAACACGTAAAGTAAACACATCCATTTTCCCTCCAAACTATAGCCTACAACCAACCTTCCACATCCAACCATCACACAACACACAACACACACACACACACACACAAGAACTACACACCACACACACCTACACACATATATATATATACATATACACATACAAAATCACACAGACACACACACCACACACACTCACAAACACATCACACACACACACACACACACACACATATATAGTAAATATATATAAATTTATATATATATATATAGTATAATAATATATATATACTATATATATAATATATATATATAATGACCTGCATATGAACGCACTTCCTGAAATGATAAAATTTAAAATATTTACGGTATACTTTCTGAATGTGTCCATTTCAGGATATGCAGTATGCAAAACATAATTAAATAAATATAAAGAAAAGGAGAAAGACAGAAAAAAAGTAGTTTGAAGTAAAAGCACAACAAAAATAGACTTTATGTAATAATTGAGATGACTTATTATATATATAAATATATTTATATATATATACAAATACATAAATTTATGAATAATATGTATATATATTATTTTTATAAATATGATCTAATATCTTAATATATTTATATATATATATATATATATATATAGTAATATATATATAATATAGATAGTAAATAATATAATACACACATATATATAAATATATTATATAATATAAAATATATATATATATATATAAATATATATATTATATATATATACACACATATATATATATATAATAATATAATAGAAAATATATATATATTATATAGAGATAATATAATATATATTTATATTAATATTAGTAATAATAATATATAGATATATATATATATATATATATATATAAATATAATATTTATATATATATACATATAATAAATATAAATATATATATGTATATATAATATATATATATATATATATAAAATAATATGTATAGTATATATATGACATAGTAAATATATAAATATATATATAGTATGTATATATTATATATATATATATAATAATATATATATATATTTATATATATATACATATACATAACATGTTAGTGTGGATGTAATATTGGATATGTATATAATAAATAATATATATATATATATACAAATATATAAATATATATATATATACATATGTCCAAATATATATGTATATATAAATATATGTATTATTTTATATAGGTATCTATCTAATACATATAATAGATATATATATCTATATATATATACATATATATATATAGCGAGAGAGAGAGAGGAGAAATGTTATCTATCAATTTATGTCAAAATGTTATAAAGAAAAAAAAAATATGAAAAAGCAAAGAACTTGTAGGAATAAAATTAGAATAAACAACCAATATACGGGCGTTTATTTCCCTTAAAGAGTGATGGCCTATATACTGATTTAATCTTTAAATTTGAAACACCAGAAAGATGTAAGTGTCAGCTCAACTAATTTGTCCCTAGCTTTACAGTAACAATTAAGGAGAACTTAAAGACATACTTATGTTTTATTTCACATGTTTGTTCGAGATAACACTTTCTGCTATAAAGAAAAAAAAGAATTGTCTGTTTGGATGTAATTAGATTTTATAAACGAAAACGGGCGAAGGCCAACTACCTATTTTATTATACAAAAGACCTACGTTTCCAAATACTAAACGCCTACATGTTTTTCCTTCGTAACTTTTACATGCTTATTAAATGTTGGTGTTGCAAAGTTATCAGTTCATAAGCCCAAAAAAAAAACGCATTCGCAATATTATTTGAATCGCTTGTACTTTTGGCCCAAGTAATTTCGCTCTAAAGTTCGCTTATAGCACGAATTAACAATAATGCAAATCCTGAAACTGCAGCACAAAAGCGCATCTCTTCTGCTTTTTTGCATATATAAGCATTCTGTTTAATATTATTGAATGCCAAGTTTTCGTGCCCTCGTAATAATACCGCAATATAAATATATATAATATATATAAAAAAATATAATATATAGATCTATATAAAAAAAAAATAATTATATATATATATATATATTTAGATTATATTTTGCATGAAACTATGAACACACGCCACACACACAAACACACTCACACACACACACACACACACCACACACACACACACACACACATGAAAGCACACACGAAAAAGACTATACACACACACACACACACTCACATCCATATTTACTAATATATCCAATAATATACATAATATATATTTATATATATAAATGCTAGATGTGTATGTAATATATTTAATATATATATATAATATAAAATATAAAATCTAAATATATATATATGTAATAATATACAAATTAAATATATAATATAAATATGTATACATATAAAATATATATATATATATATATATATATATTCAAACACATACACATCGATCCTATCTACTATCACTCTATCTATAAATATATAAATATTCAAACAACAAACACATCTACTATATGCAAACAAAACATACATATATATACAAATATATATATATATATTAATATATATATAAATATATATATATAAAATACATAATATAAATATAAATATATATTATATATATATATATAGATATGTATATATAATACACACACACCAACATATATATATATGTATATATATTATATAGTATATATTATATATATATATAATATGTAATAGTATCATATATATTATATATAAAATATATATATATATTAATAGTATAGCATACTACATACATACATACATCCATCCATGCCACCAACATTCAATATATACATATAAACATATATACATACATACAATCATACATATACATATAAAACATATATTTAAACATGGATTTATACATAGACTGAAAGATACATAGACAATATATATTAGATAAATAGATAGATAGGTATAGCGAGATAATTATGATAGATAGTTAATAACCAGTGATATAGACACACAGACACACACACACACACACACACACACACACATACTCACACACACAACACACTCAGCGCACGCACAAACACATTCACACCAACATAAATATTTCATGTTAACTCTATCAATGAATACAAGCTGGCCCCGACGCCAAGGACCCCGCTAATTGTATTGGGCCCAACACGATATGCCACTATCATATCGTTGGCTAATGACAAAATGTGCTCTTTGGAACTAGCCATTTTGATTAAAGCCATATATGTAAATATGGTTCAGTGAGGCAGTATTAAATACCGATGGTCGGACTTTCACTCTGCATTATCAAGGTTGATTTCGATTTCCAAGGTTACGATGGTGAGTAATTGGGAAGGGTGGTAATGAATAGAGCAAATGCATGGCATTTTCCGCCCCTTGACCTAACCTGTTTGACGGATTGACGGAAGGATTAATGATAGGATGAAATTTTGGAGGTTGGAATGGGCCCGGTGGTGAAGATGGAGGCGAGGATGGAGAGATAAAGAGGGGAATGAAAAAGAAGAGTCAAAAGGAAGAAGTAAGATGAAGATGGATTGAGTGGAAAGAAGCAAAAGGATAGAATACCTTGAAGAAATTGTGGGATAGAGACTAGATCTGTTCATAGCATCGTAAATTTTTGTTAGAAATAACTTTTCATGGCGTTTAAGACCGTATTATCATATCACTCACTGTCTTTACTATTACATTAATTAACCACTTGCCAGACCGGCAATGGGTTCAGAATTACATTTTAAAATAATTGAGTTTACACATAGATGGCTACACATGCTCTAAGTCACCTGGTGAGCCATTATGAGTACTGACGCCTGTCTCGCCATTCAACACCTTTTCATTGATTTACGAATATAGATAACAAACATATTTTACGTTATCCTTATTTTGCTGTTACAAATGTATATAATCCAGTTATACTGTTTATAATAAAAACCAGACCATCGATGAGTTTTAAGCACAGTAAAATTAATACGTTTTTCCCGCCTATTTCAAGGATAGATGAAAATCAGGTAAGGGCCTCAAGATCTACACATTGACGCCTTTTGCGGCTAAGCAACTAGCAGAGCCAACTATGTCCAGAGACATTTCACAAAAATTATAAAAGAAAAGCACAGCATTTTCCCCCATTTTTTATTACTATTTTCCCCGGCGGCAGTGGTTTTAAAGTCTGAATCTCGCAATGTTAAAGCTATATATCATATATAAAGAAACACACAATGATATTAAAATCGAAAAAAACAGAATTAAAATATTGCATGAATCAGTGAAATATCCAAAAATAAAACGAAAATAATTAAAATAACATAAGATAGAAAAATAAGTGGATATAAAGATAAATAATAAACAAAAAAATATGTAATATATTATGAAAAAAAAACTAGTAAAGAAAAAAAACAAAAAAGCTAGCCACCAAGAACAAAACCGAGCGGACCCAGAATACTATCGACTAATTCAATAAATCCGCGCAAATGAATGTGCAACTCACTGCCTCGCCGTAGCTTGCAGCCAACCTCGATTGATAGGAATAGACCTTCTGACGAGTTCCCTTGGCGACGCAGTTTCCTCTCCCTCCGGCGTCCCTCTGAGATCTTGCCGCTATACAGCATCCATACGCTTTCGGCAGTCCCTTGGCCTTCCTTTTAGAGACTATCTATGGGGCGGGATTAGCATTCCGTACATTGGGCCGCAAATCCATATTGATATGATGGGCGTGCTTTGTCCGGGTTAGTTGTGTGCAAAAGGGTCGTTTTATGTTCTGTGTGTGTGCGTATGTTGTGTGTGTGCGTATGTGTGATGTGCGTGTGCGTGTGTGTGTGTGTGTGAGTGTGTTTGTGTGTGCGTGTGTGTGTCGCGCGTGTGTGTGTGTGGTGTGTGTGTGTGAGTGTGTGTGTGTGTGTGTGTGTGTGTGTGTGGGTGTGCTGCACGCACGCGCGCGCACACATACACCCACGACACACACACCACACACACACACACACACACAAACATTAACGTTGGGTATAATCTTTAATTAACCGTTAAAATCTTATATTAACTTTATTAATTGAATGTTGGCTAAAAGCTTTAAGTTTTTTTTTCCTTTTGATATTCATCCGCATAACAAGGCAGAATTTCTTTCTATTTTCGATTAGTTTTCGTGTCACTTTCCATGGACCGGATTTCTTAATCGAAATCACCCACAACGAACCGCGATGATTATATTCGGAGCTACCGTTCACAGCCCCTTCCATTTCCATTCTATGGAGCTAAGAGGAATGCTCAGATCTCTTTCAAAAAGTATGTTAAGTGTGACCACTGTTCTGGCCATCGTGTCCGAAAGTCCAGTCCTAAAATTTCAAGGACTGACCCTTAACTATAAACTCAAATCAACGAGTATACCGTAAGATACAACATCGAAGGTTGTGGTATAGTACCGTAACATTTGAACTTTATGGAACTCTTATAATAATTACCAATAAAAATGGTTTGATGCTGTTATTCATAATTGGTAATAAGATTCTTTTTCTAATTTTGTTTGTTGTTGGTTGTTATATCATAATTAATTACTTTTATGATAAATTATATTATCATTATTATATAAGTAATTAGTAATTATCAATAGTGGATGAATAATAAACTAGCATAAAAAGCTGTTAGGATTATTGTCATCAATCATCATCATCCATCACAACATCATCATCATCATCATCATCATCATCATCATCATCATCACATCATCATCATCAAATCATTACTTCATCGTCTCCATATTCTATTTTATTAATAAGAATATTCATTGTAAGAAAAACTGAAATGATAATAACCAGTCATTATAATCTAATAACTGAATATATGTTATGAAGTTAAACTAATAAATTATCAACAAACTATCATCACATCTGTTTAAGTGCAACAATGTGTTATTTGCACCTCGAATCGGTGTTTTAATAACGATATCTAATTTCTCTTTGTATCTTGCCAGATTGTGATAAGATATAATTAATTTTACTGTCATCAAGCATGTATGTAAAACATTGACAATAGTAATGATAATTCCAATGACTTCAACATAAATGATAATAATAGCAAAATGACCATTGAAAGTTAATATTATAATCAACACGGTAGAAACCAATACAATAACGATATGATGAAATAATGATAATGACAATGATACTAACCATGAGTAAGATTAGCCGAAATCAATAAAGATAGAATAGATGATGATGATGTTAATAATAATAATAATAATAATGGATATAATAATAATAAATGATAATAATAATACATGATGAGATGATGATAAAAAAAATAATAATAATAATAATAACAATAATAATTAATAATAATATAACAATAATAATAATAATAAAAATAACAATGAATAATGAAATGAAGATAATGATAATTATAATGGAAATTCCTACACTAACAATACTAACAATAATATAAGGGCCATCATCAAGAATATAGGAAACATAAATGTTCACCAAGCATATCTTGGTACCTACTAATGCTTCATTAAATGTCCGTACTACACGTGTAGTGGTACAAACAGCAGAGTACAATGGGTGGCAAACGTTCGGAAATGCTCGTACAATGTAAAATCACTGCACTAAGAGTTGTGCAAATATATTCATAAATGTGCAGTGTATGGGTACAATGATATGGTAGAATGCGAGGAATGAAAATAATGTGTGAAGTTTTGGTTCCATCAAAAAAAAAAAAAAAAAAAAAAAAAAAAAAAAAAAAAAAGAGAGAGAGAACGAAATAATCGTGGATTTTTTTTTTTTTTTTTTTTTTTTACAGATATTGATTTGTGTATATGATAATCATTGGTTTAGAATTTACGTTTTGGGACATTTTCAGGATATGTTTTCTTTAGCTATCATACATCTGCATCCTACATAAATTCAAAGAAAAAAGTTTATACGTACACCTACACATCAGACAAAAGTTTCCAATACATTTACTATTTATTTGTTAATAGGTGTCCCCAGGTCTTCTGTTCAACACCATGAGAATGGTCAAAACATTTAAAGCAGAGACTACTTGACCATCCGTTTTTTCCCTTGGGGGGATTCGATTAATCGAATGTAGACTCTATCTTTACGTATGAATGCTAGCAAAACAAAGTAAGCAGAAAGTCAGGTCAAGTAGGATATGTATTGCAATCACAAGGCTTAGCATCATTAAAAGGTCAAGAACCTTATTTAGAGCACCGACAGCGCCCACGCGGGAGATCAATTTATATAGATCGAATCAAATTCTCAAAGGATTGTTTGAAACAGATGATCTCGATATCACACAGCCTTTGACTAATTCTCATACAGATAATCCTGACAAGAAAGATAATCAATTTAAATACCGAAAACGCCTCCAAAGTAAACCGCCTTTAAGTAATAGAAGAATGATATACCCACCCCCCTTAGAATGCGTGCACAACAAACGACATTCTTAATAAAGTAAGGAGAGGCAATACAAGAGTAGTGAACTAGGATGCTGATTGGGTAGTTATGCATTAGAACGACGATGTCCTCATTGCGTCATCTGGGGACTTTTTCTAATACCTTTTGCTCTATTTGTCATTGTTTTATAAAGCTTTTATTGTCTTTGGCAGCAAGTGGGGAAA
>NW_025918467.1:0-2500 GCF_019202785.1 Penaeus chinensis
CGCCAATGGCCGCCGATGATTTCGTTCCGCGGTCCTCTTGTCCACGGAATAAAACACGGAAATTACGGTCGTTTTTTTGAATGATTGTTATATCGTTTTCGTTATCTCTATTGGCGTTGTGGTGATGATTGTTATTTTTTTTTATTATTATTATCATTATGATAATGGCAAAATACTAATAACAAAAGTAATGTAAGGAATGGTTATGGTGATTTTGATGATTGGAGCTACATAGTAATACTAAAAATATTGGTAATAGCAATAATGATAACAACGACGACAATGACAATAGTGATAATTATAATGATAATAATATTAATATTAATAATAATGATACTGATAATAATAATGATAATGATAATAGTAATACTGACATTGATAATGAAAATCGTGATAATGATAGTAATGATAAACGTCCAGAAAGACCAATAAGTGAACAAAAAATAGTGATAAGAATAATAATAGTAATAATGATAATAACACTAATGATGACCATAATAATACGATTATAATAATAAAAATGATAATAACATAGTAATAGTAATAATAATAATAAAAAGCAGCAACAACAACAATAATAATAAGAGTAATAATAATGATAATAATAATAACGATAATAATAATAATAATAATAATAATAACAACAATAACAATACTTATAATAATGATAAATAACCAGAAAGGAGAACAGGTGAACAAAAAAAAAAGGCAAAAAAAAAAAGAAAAAAATACCAGAAAAAAAATAAAGATAGAAACAATAAGAAAACAAAAAGAAAAACAAGAAAACGGAAAGAAATCCTTAAGAAAAAAAAAAAAAAAAAAACAAGAACACGGAACCAACCCCTGACCCCCCACCCCCCACACCTAAAAAAAAAGAAAAAAAAATATAATAAAAAAAAATAAAAACAATTATAAAACAAAATAAGATAAAAGTCTGCGTCTCCCGAGAGAGAGAGAGAGAGAGAGAGAGAGAGAGAGAGAGAGAGAGAGAGAGAGAGAGAGAGAGAGCGAGAATTTGTCACCGGGCGTTGGGTGGGGGGGGGGGGGGGGGGGGGGTCGGTACAGCAAAGGAGAGGAAATGTAAATTTCTGTATCGCTTCCCAATAATAGCTATTGTCTCGCGGTGCACACACGGCAGCCGTAAGGGTCATGTGCCCGTGAGTTTAGCGCGGAATTATGGACCTTCGGGGCTTCTCTTGGCTCGGTTCTTCTTCTCCTTCTTCTCTTCTGGATAAGAAAAAAAGGGGGGGGGGAAGGGGGAGAGGTGGAGGAGAAAGGGGGGGAGGAAGGGGGGAGAAAGGGGGGGGTAGGGGGAGGTGGGGGAGAGGGGGGAGGTAGTGGGAGGTGGGGGTGAGAGGGGGGAATGAACCGATCCTTTGAAAAAACAAAACAAAAAAAAAACGAAAAAATACAGAAAAGACAAAAAAAAAAAAAAAACAATAATGGAAAGAACCCATCATTTGAATAAAACAACAACAGAAAAACAAACAAACAAACAAAAATAAACAAACAAAAAAATGGAAAGAACCCATCCTTTAAAAAAAGAAAAAAGAAAAAGAAAAAGAAACAAACAAACAAAAAAATGGAAAGAACCCATCCTTTAAAAAAAGAAAAAAAGAAAAAGAAAAACAAAAAACAAAGCAAAAAAAAAGAAAGAAAAAAAAGAGAGAGAGATAGAAATAACCCATCTTTTGAAAAAAAAAAAAAAAAAAACATGAACAAAAACAAAGCAAAAGAAAAAGAAAGAAATAAAGAAAAAAAGGAAGAAAGAAACCATCTTAAAAAAAAACAGAAAAAAGCAGACAGAAAAAAGAAAAAAAGGAAATCACCCAACCCTTGAAAAAAAAAACAAAAAAAAAAAACGGTTAAGTAGAAATAAAACAGAAAAAAAACAATACTGGAGAGAATCCGTCCTTAAAAAAGAAAAAAAAAAGAAAACTCTCTCTCTCTCTCTATTTTTCCATCTATCTATCTATCTCTAACCCTCTCCCCCCCCCCTCTCTCTCTATCCATCTATCTATCTATCTCTAACCCTCTCCCCCCCCCTCTCTCTCTCTATCCATCTATCTATCTATCTCTAACCCTCTCCCCCCCCCTCTCTCTCTCTATCCATCTATCTATCTATCTCTAACCCTCTCCCCCCCCCCTCTCTCTATCCATCTATCTATCTATCTCTAACCCTGCCCCCTTCTCTCTCTCTCTCTCTCTCTCTCTCTCTCTCTCTCTCTCTCTCTCTCTCTCTCTCCCTCTCTCTCCTTTTCTCCTTCTCTCTCTCTCTCTCTCTCTCTCTCTCTCTCTCTCTCTTTCTCTATCCATCTATCTATCTATCTCTAACCCTCCCCCCCCCCTCTCTCTCTCTCCCTCTCTCTCTCCTTCTCTCATTCTCTCTCTCTCTCTATCTCTCTCTCTCTCCCTCTCTCTCTCCTTCTCTCTCTCTCTCTCTCATCTCTCTCTCTCTCTCTCTCTATCCATCTATCTATCTATCTCTAACCCTCCCCCC
>NW_025918468.1:0-7202 GCF_019202785.1 Penaeus chinensis
TATTGTGAAGAAATTATTTTCATTCAACTCCTTTTCTACACTTGTCAACTATGAACTGCGGTTCATATATCTCTTCTAATATGTGTGTGTGTGTGGGGTATAAATATATAGATACATGTTTATATATAATAAAGCGTAGAGCACAGAGACGAGAGATGAGAGAGAGGAAAGCGAGGGAGAAGAGCAAGAAAGGGAGTGTGTGCATATATAATAAATATATATATATCATATATAAATATATATATATATTTTGTGGTAGTGAATGTATATAATTACTACTCTTTTTTTATGGTATACCAGTTCCAAATCAGATAACCTTGCTACGAGCCATTCACAGCACATACAGATGTGTATATTTTAATGCAGTTTCACATAAGTCGCTACTCTCACGGTAGTAAAAACCATCAAATTGGAACAGCATGAGGGTCAGGAGCATGGTGTAACTGTCTGATGTAATAGAAGAACTGACACATGAAAGGGAAACTGTGTTTAAATTATATCTATTGAATGTATATATATATCATCATGTTTAACAGTCTTGTAGACATATAAATAGTAATTGGTGCACAGGAGTTTTATTATCCTTTATTGTTGTTGTTATTACTTATTATTATTATTAATTTACTACTGCTATTATTATTATTATACATTTCAATTATTGATTAGGTATTATTAGTTATTATTATTATTATTGTCATCATTATTAATACCATCTAATCATCATCATTAAATATTACATTTATCATCATCATTATCTATATATCATGTTTCTTCTTAACATTACATTAATCTTATCTCCACCATTATAATAGTTTTATTACGTATTGTCTGTTATTAACATTGCCATCCTTATCAGTATTATCATTAATCAGTATCATCATTTAATCATTATCATTACTGCTTTACATATCGTCATCATTATTTTTTAATAAATCAATTTAGATAATACTATTATTATTTACCATTGATATTATTATCATAATCGTTTATGATTATTTGTTGTCATTATTATTATAGTATTGTTGTGTTCCATTAATATTTTTGGTTGTTATTACATTCATCACTATTATTATTATTATCATCGCTATTATATCTAGTTGTCCTTACCATAGGTATTATTGCGACTATTTATTAATCAATAATATATTATGCATTGTTATCATCATTATTAGTATAACTAATATTGTCACCATAGATGTTATTACTAATATTTTTACCATAGCTGCTATTACTAATATATCATTATTTTATTACAAATGTATAAATGACATCATTATCATCACGTATTGTTATTGTTCTTGACATTATTATTATTATTACCATCTATTATTATCATCATAAAACATCCTACATTACCATCAACATATTAACATCATTATCATCACCATCAATGTTTATAAATTATTTATTAAGGTTGTTTTTAATATTTGTAAGTCTTAAGTATCTAAGATACACAGTAATAAGTTTTTTTATTGTCAATTTTTAATAACTGTAACAGTATCCTCAAAATAAGTAACCAATAACTAATAAATCATAATTTTCTAGTATTTGTCCAAGCTAAAGTTCTGTAATGCAAATAAATAGATAATTAAAATCACAAACAGTTAACTGATTAATACAATATTCCCTGCAAGGTATTTTGCTTTCATTTCAACATTTGAAACATGTGGCTTTCAAATAACAAATCAAACGTAAGAATTTAAGTTGGCATATTAACGTTGCTTAAAAGAAAGGTAGAGATGATGCGTAAACCCTCAAGACTTGAAGGTTATGTGTGTTTTGATTATTTGGGAACAGGGGGGGGGGGGTAAAAAATGCCATATTAAATATTGTGTTTGTCTCCCCTGCGATAGTGTGCGTGTTGTGTTTGTGAATGTCTGTTTTCTGTTCTGTATGTGTGTGTGCTGCGGTGTGTGTGTGAAAGTGTGTGTGTGTTGTGTGTGTGTTTGGCGTTCGTGCGTTGTGCGTGCGTGCGTACGTGCGTGTTGTGTCGCATTCCCGTCCTCGCCTCTCTAGGCTTGTTATTGCACACTAGGCGCTAAAATTTCATTATCTACGCTCAGCATTCAGCATGACACACGTAACAACAGTAAACGTCATCTTATACAACAATTGATTGTTCTATTGTACCTACGTTTTTCTTTATTGTTAACAATATCTCAGTTATAGAGATGGCAGAGTTATATTCATCTTACCTGAGACCAAGATAACAAATCTACAAAAAAAAAAAAAAAAAAAAAAAAATATTAGTCCTAGTCTTATCATACTTACAAACAAGTGATATTACGATTGTTTTACTTTTTTATCATTGTTCACTTGTTTCTAATGTTTTTTCTTTTTTTTTTGTGGAATATTTTTTTTGATAAATGTATAATTAAGAACACTTGTTTCATTCATAACGCGTGAACACTTTACCATAGTAAAAATAGTAATAGTGTAGATATAAATGTATGTATTATTAATATTGATAATAATTATGAACAATAATAATTATAGAAAAAAACGATGATGGTAATAATAATAACAGCAATAACAACAGCAATAACGATAATAGATATAATGTTAATCATAACAATGATTATTTTAATAACAACAATAATAACAATAGACATTTAATATTTCTACTACTAGTTACGGTAATGATAATAATAAATAATAATAATAATAATAATAATAATAACAATGATATTCAAAGTAATTGATAAGGGTAATGCGGTGATACCAACAATAATGATAAAAAGATAAAAGCAATAATAAACAATGAGCAAAACGAACTACTAATATACATATATATACTATAATATATATATTATAGATATAAACACCGAATAGCTGTAATAACTAATTTACTTGCAAAATAGACTATAGGTAAGATTTAAAAATTGAATAAGATAATATAATATAATACATCATTGTAATAAATACATCATACCAATGTTATAGTGTCCGTTCATATTCGAATTGTATTGCAACCGAGTCAATATTGTTCATTTTAGTAAGTAAACTTTATTAAGGAAAAACAAACTTCATAAAAACGAGCTTTCGATTTTTGCATTTACCTGACAAGCGTTAATTCAATAAATCGGGGGCAAAATGAACACCTTTGACGAGGATGATGCATTTAGCTAAATCAATCTGCAGAATGCAGAATAAACTGATAAGACATAAAATAAAAGTAAATAAACAAATTCATTAATAAATACAAGGTTGCCTTCTGGATTTTTTTAAAAGTATTGTAAAGTTTTTTTTTTTCAGTAATTGATTAAAATTTTTTTTTTTTTTTATCTATATAAGCATAACGCGACAAAACGATTAAATTTCAACACCGAATCAGATTTTCTTGCAATCATCATGGAAACTATTTATCAAATTTGAACGATGTTCAAATCAAAAACGCTAACATTAATTAAACAATTTCACTTAGGAAAGAGTAAACAATCGAAAAACAATAGCAATAATTATTCATCCCTATACAGATAATAACGCATCTTTCACGATACGTTATTTAAATGAGAAACAGTTTAAAGTGATAAAAAATGAATATATATAATAAAAACGCCACAACATGCAAGGAGTGAATTAGATATAAATGATAATAATAACTAACAACAACATTATTACTATCACTGTTAATAATATAAATAATGTATTATCATTATATTATTTCATATCCATTATTGTTATTATTATTATTATTATTAATATTATTATTATTAATATTATTATATTATTATTATTATAGTTGTTGTTGTGTTTCTTGTTACTGTTATTGTTATTATATTATCATTATTATTATCATA
Source organism: Penaeus chinensis (assembly GCF_019202785.1). NCBI lineage: Eukaryota > Metazoa > Arthropoda > Malacostraca > Decapoda > Penaeidae > Penaeus > Penaeus chinensis. The sequence continues at coordinate 3,801 of NW_025918468.1, forward strand.
ATGAAAAAATAACGAATCCGATAATGATAATGATAAAAAACAAAACAAATAAAGCAATTAATAGTAACAATAGAATAATAATAAAGGTAATGAAAATGATAATGATATTAACAATACACCAGACGCATTATAAGGATAATGCTGATAAGAACACCAATAATAATAATGACAAATTTGCAAAATAATACTAGCATACAACAACTACGCATTTACTTATATATAAACATTGATACGTAGTAGTAACTAAGGTGACAGCACAAGGATTAGTAGTAAAATAAAAATATGCCATGTGTATGCCAATGATATATAAATCAATCTAATATAATAAATCACCGAGTCTTTCTTTTTTTCTTTTTTTTTAAATTGAATTTCACGAGGAAAAAACATTAGGAATATAAACAAAGAAAAACAGTCCTTAACAGTTTTAATTAGAATGTTTATTATCAGAGCTAGCTGCATAAATTTATGAAGGTTCTAAGCGGACGGCCCAGCAACTGAATACTATTAAGAATAACCTGTGTATTGCTAAGCCTATGCATGATGTCTGTTCCAGAATTCCAAGTCCAAAGCCCAAAGCCCCCTTTTTTAAAAAAAAAAAATCAGCATTGTTGCAAGGAATTAAGTCGGCGGTCGCTGCAAATGTAAGTCAAACTGGTTAATCGCAAATGACCTTTATCAAAATAGGTAAGATAAAAATGACAAACGGTAATGCTATCCGCAAAATTAATATTTATTTACATGGTACTTACGTAAGCTTACATTTAAGGGATTTGCAGTGAGAAAGTAGCAAATGATAATAAGCAACAGTATTCAAAAGATTTATAATTGTACAAAAGAGCTCTTTCACGAAGAGCTTTGGGAAAAACCGGCAGCCTTATGCGTGAGACCGACGCATAACCCTGGACATCCCCATTTAATCGTGACTGGTAGTGAGACATAACGGCCAGCATCTCGTAGAACAGCAATGGACTGGAGTTAAGAAAAATGCCATGATAGGACAACAGACCGTCCCTTTTCCATGTTTTTCCACTCTTTCGTGCAACAGTGCAATGATCAATGTGATCTTCTTCTTTTTCTTTATTTGTTTCCTTTTGTTCTTATCTCTTTTCTTTTTTCTTTCTTTTTCTTCTTCTCTCCACCTCCTCCCTCTCACCACCTCCCTCCACTTCCTCCACTCTCCTCCACCTCCTCCACCTCTTTACCTCCTCCTCCTCACCTCTCCACCTCCTCGCTCCTCCACCATCCTCGCGATTCCTCCACTCTACCTCCGCTTCCTCCACCTCCTCCGCTTCCTCCACCTCTTCCGCTTCCTCCACCTCCCTTGCCTCATCCACCGTCCTCCTCCGCCTCCGCCTCCGCCTCGCCACCCCGCCTCCGCCTCCGCCTCCGCCTCCGCCTCCGACCTCGCCGCCTCCGCCTCCGCCTCCTCCGTCCTCCTGCCTCCTCCTCCTGCTGCGCCGTGCAGCTGCTGCTCCTCCTCCTCCTCCTGCTTGCTGCTGCTGCTGCTTGCTCCTCCTCCTCCTCCTCCTTCCTCCTCCTCCTCCTCCTCCTCCTCCTCCACTCACCACCACCACCTCCTCCTCCCCCTCCCCTCCTCCTGCTGCTGCTGCTCCTCCTCCTCCTCCTCTCCTCCTCCTCCACCACCACCACCACCACCACCACCAACCCTCCTCCTCCTCCTCCCCTCCTCCTCCTCCTGCTGCTGCTTGCTCCCTCCTCCTCCTCCTCCTGCTGCAGCTGCTGCCACCTCTTCCTCCTCCTCCTCCCCCTCCTCCTCCACCTCCTCCTCCTCCTACTGCTCCTCCTCACCTCCTCCTCTTCCTCCTCCTCCACCTCCCCTCCTCTTTCTCCTCCTCTCCTCCTCCTTCTTCTTGCACACTCCTCCTCCTCCTCCTCCTCCTCCTCTCCTCCTCCTCCTGCTCCCACTCCTCCTCCCCTCCTCCTCCTCTCCTCCTCCCTCTCCTGCTCCTCCTGCTCCTCCTCCTCCACCTCCTCCTCCTCCTCTCTCCTCCTCCTCTCCTCCTCCTCCTCCACCACCACCACCACCACCACCACCTCCTCCTCCTCCTCCTCCTCATAAAGCCTCTCATTCTTTCTCCTTACTTACGTCTTATGCTTGCGACTTTGTGAGCACAGAAATTAAGATGATTTGCCTTTTAGAGGCTTGCGTTAAAACACGCACTAATAATACAATGTGCTAACGTGGGTGTGAGTGTGGAGATAAGTGAATATATTGTGTGTGTGAGTTTGTGGGTGTGTGTGTGTGTGGTGTTGTGTGTGTGGGTGTGTGTTGAGTGTTGGGTGATGTGTGTGCGTGCGTGGTGCGTGTGCGTGTGCGTGTGCGTGAGCGTGTGCGTGTCGTGTTGTGTGCACACTTGTCCGTTGCAAGGTTAAATTAAATTTGGCTCTAACGAATTTTAACAGGAAATTAGAATCCTTTTCATGAGAAATCTCATCTTCTTCCGCCAGTCTCCACTCCAACCATTCATCAGCTTGAATTACATCTGTTTGCCGTAAATATAAACCTTGCAATAACAATCAACTGAAATTCAGTAAAACGGAACGTTTTCAAGGAGCTTATTGGCCGTGCGAAAACGCCCTGGTAGGTAGGCTCCGCAACAGATGGTCAAGCAATCACATAAGTCATGTGCAATAGGGGATCGACCAGCCCGCTGCATTAATTTAAATGAATTAGCGAGGATCCGTTAGCTACCATCATGCAGACATTCAGCTCTATTGTAAAAGAAACCTGTAATATTATTTCAACATACATACCAACATGCAACTCCACAACCATTAAAAAAATTTGAATGGAAAATGATGTACCACCCTCGCCCTTATGACCTCACAACAGGACAGGGGAAAAAACATATCAATCGCTATTTTTGTTTGTTGTTTGTTTCATCGTGTAGTCAGTGATATTTCTGTGATACTATGAAATATATTACCCGATCTTTTACTTATTATATATTATTATTATAATTATTGTTCGTATCCCATTCTTTTTTCCGCCTTTACTCTCGATTTCCTTGTCCTCCATTTCCTAATTCAATAATTGCGCGTTCTCCTTCCTCTCAAGCGGTCTTTAAGGCCCATATTAAAAGCCGAAGTAAATTGCTTGCAAGTAATGGAGAGTAAATACCAAACTTGAGTCGCGTTACTAACGAAGAAATTTGCGTTAAAATCGAGGATTATTGGAACGAAGCAAGTCACCCGCCGAGACGTGAACAGGGTAGCGTCTTTTCCGCCATAAAAAAACGGGACAAACAAAATAATGAAATCTAGTTTAAAGCAACCCTGAGCATGAATATGTTTATAGAATATTATAGGGAACTGGTAATATTAATAAAATATTTACATGTTTCCAACTGAAATTACTTCCTTAAAGAAGACTGTCATCGC
>NW_025918469.1:0-9050 GCF_019202785.1 Penaeus chinensis
GTTGTGTAATAATAACAATAAAAATAATGAAAAAAAAAAAAATAGTAGTAGAAGTAATAATAGTAGTATTATTAATAAAAAAATATTAATAATGATAATAATTATATAGTGATATATAATGAAATGATAATATAGTAATAATAATAACAATAGTAATAATAATAATAAAATAGAATGATAATAAAAAAATAATAATAATATATAATAATAATAATAATAATAATAATAATACTAATGATAAGTAATTGAGTAATGACATCAATTAAATTGCATTCAAAAAACTCTACGGGCACAGACTACATGTTTAACTATCTTACAAGTATCACAAACAGGGATATAAATCTCCCTTAAGTGTCGAGCAGGTAAATTTTTAATATCGATATAATAAAAGGGGGTTTTTTTGTAAAAACAATTTTTTCATCATGATTTTATTTTCTATTTTTTTTATGTACCTTCTTTTAAAGCATCGGCTAGTGATTATGTGATGACTGAACGTACTGAAAACTAAGCATTTATTAGTATGCGAAAACCAAAGTGTCGATCAGGACTTTGTTGACTTTGAACTATGCTAGATGCTCACTCATTCATTATCAGAACTTCTATAAAGAGGAACTTGACTGTAAGTTCTAAATGACCAACCAAAACTTTAACATAAATATTATGAACATTTTCGCAAGAAAAATCTGTCTATGACTATCACAATATAATAAAAGAAATCAATACGAACACTTGCACAGCTATAACAAAGTCCATGAAACACAATCCTTCGAAGAACTTTGTATGTAAATGCTCATATGAAACTCGAGAAAATAACATAGTTCATATAAACCAATAAAGATAAATGAAATAATAAAGATAATAATAAAACTAATAAAATACTAATAAACATTTAGTTCAAATTGCATTTTTAAACTCTTGTAAAAATAATTGTATTACCTGTGCTCGTATAAATGACGTAAGTCAGTGGATAAAATATGACAGAAAAGTAAAGATGATTTAACACAATGCCAGCCAATTAAGCTTCAGAAGATGATGGAATGGTAAAAAATCATCTAGATGAAGGAGGCTTCTACAGTTTTTTTCGAGAGAGAAAGAAAGAGAGAGAGGGAGAGAAGAGAGAGAGAAGAGAGAGAGAGAGAGAGAGAGAGAGAGAGAGAATGAGAGAGAGAGGAGAGAGAGAGAGAAAGGGAAGGGAGGAGAATATGAGAAGAAGAAGAGATAGATAGACGGATAGTTAGAAGACAGAGAAGATAAAAAGGAAATAGAGAGATGGGGGGGCAGCAAGATGAATAAATAAAAAGAGAGAGAGAGAGCCAGAAAAACAGAAAGAACAGAAAGGGAGAGAGAGAGAGAGAGATAAAGAGAAAGAGCGACAGAGAGAGAAAGAAATAGAGAGAAGAGAGAGAGAGGGAAGAGAGAGAGAGAGAGATAGAAGAGAGAGGGGGGGGGAGGGAGGTAGGAGGATAGGAAAGAAGAAGAGAAAAATAGACGGATAATAAATATACAGAGAGAGAGAGAGAGATGGAGGGGGGGGGGGGCAAGATGTAATTAGTAAATAAGGAGAGAGAGAGATGGAGAGTCAGAAAAACAAAAAGACAGACAGAGAGAGAGAGAGAGAGAGAGAGAGAGAGTAGAGGAGAGAGAGAGAGAGAGGGGGGGGGGGGGGGGAGAGGGCAGCGAACAGACAGTCAGAAGAGCAGAGAAAGCAGACGAAGGAACAATCAACCATAAATGGCGCAGTAAGAATAACAAAGCCACTTACACAATGATTGAGTGTTTGTTTGCATAATTGGCGTAATAATATTCCAGCATAATAGGCGCGGAAATGAGATTAAAGCAACCGGTAATTAGTCAAAAGTAATCCGCCGTTATCAAATAGTTCTTTGATATCTGTCATATATGAAGACGAGTTGCAAACGTGGTACAAAGTCGGACGATTTCGTTGTTGCCCATCATCTATGCAGTAGACAGACTGCCATTTCGTAGAGAGACCAATTGCAACCATTTTATAGTAAAGTTATTTTGGGGAAATGCTTAATTCAGCGGAGTAAGAATATATGTCAGGAGGACTAAACGGCCCTCCTTGCCTGCCGCTAAAGCGAACAAACCTCCATCACAGGCTTCCTCCAAAAAAGATAAGAGAATGAAAAGATTTCCCGGAGCGCTGAGAGGACGTTTATGCGCTCTTGGGGTGGGGGGGGGGGGAAATACTCATACGTATGTGTGTTTCTAGCACACACACACACAACGCACACTCACACACACACAAACACATCACACACACATATATACATAAGTATATAATATACATATATATATATAGTATATTATATAAGGGGGGGGGGGGGGGGGGGGAGCAACACACACACACACACACACATACACATATATATATATACTATATATATATATATAATATATATATACAATATACACATAACACACACAAAAGATACACAACACACACACACACATACACACACACACACACACATATATATATATATATATATAATATTATATATATTATAATATATATATATATAGATAAATTATACATATATATATATATACATAACAATAACTTACATACACTCACAGTGAACCCACACACACACATACACACACACACACAACACAACATAATCACACACATATAAGATATATATATAATATATATATTATATATATTATATATAATATACATATAATATATAATATATATGTATTTTATATATGATATATATATATAAGATTTATAATATATATATATATATATATATATATATAAATATATATATATAATATTAATAATATATATATATATATACACACACACACACACACACACAATATATATATATAAATATATATAATATATATATATATATAATATATATATATAAATGTATATAAATATAATATATATATAAATAATAATATATAATTATATATATATAAATATATATAAGTATAATATATAACATTCTATATATATATATATATATAGAATATATATATATATACATATATATATTTTATATAATATTATATATAATTATATACATTTATATATATATATGATATTATATAGATATATATAAATATATATAAATATTTATATACACACATACGCAGTACAAGTATATACATAATTTACATAAATATGCACATATACACCACACACATATACATATACATATATAATATAAATAAATAATTTATAATATATATATATATATATATACCAACACATACGCATACATGTATATACCATATATATACATATATAAATGCACATAACCACACACACATATACATATACATACATATACAGATATATATTATATATAAATTAAATATATATATATATAATAATATATATGCATATAAACAATGAATTCGTGTAGGATGTACACATATCGATATCGCACACACAAAAGAGATCGTCGCTTGTCCACCGCCCCGCCTCAAACCCGAGCGTATAAGCGCAGCCAAGCCACGTGTCGTTTAGAGTAGGTTTAGCCCTGAACCAAAGGGAAGGTCGGCTGAACAACGGTCCCCTCCGACGCAACAAACACAGACGCTGTAGTTTGCCCGGATTGGTATCAGGAAAAGACGTCCCAATGAGACAGACACCGTTCGCTTCAACAGGAAAACGTTTGTCGCGCTCGAAGCGACCTGAGAAGTTTGAAAAAATGATGAAGACGAGTTCTTTGTGTTGTGTTTGTCCAACCGGTTCTTATGGTTTTGTTTGTTGATTTTATTCATGTTCCCTGTTGCCGATATGTTTTGTGCAATGTGAAGGGCATAGATTAGATAGACAGAAAAGATAAAAAGATGAATGGGCGAGATAAATTAATACACAAACAGAGAGCAAGAATGTGACTTGAAAAGTTTCAATCATATGAGAGCTGATCAAATAGGCTTCAATAATTACTTTTTAAACTATGAAGGACGAGCAAGCAAGAGAGAGAGAGAGAGAGAGAGATATGTAGTTATGTGTGTATAATGTATATACATAATAAACTATATATAGTATATATCTATAATATAAATATATATTATATATAGTATATACATTATATATATATGATATATAGAATATAGATACTATATATAATATATATTATATTTTTATCCTTTCCTCCTTCATTTTCATTCCTACACGACACTCATATATATACACAAAAATATGGTGTGTGTATTTATATATATATAATTTATATTGCTACTATATATATATATATATATATATAAGAAAAGGAGAAAACACTCTACCGTGTTGATACTATGGTATAAAAACCCACAATGTAAAACTAGATTTATTGAAAATGAGACTACTTCGGAATCCACCTGGATCTCCATCTCCATGTCTGAAGAGGAAAGGAAGAGGAGGGGGGTATAAAACCAGAGAGAGGAAAGGTAACACGGAGACACCGGGCAGTGAGGACAGAGACGGACGGAAAACGAAGGAGGTCAGATCAGTCGGAGGGTCGGGGCGGACTGTGTGACAGGGGTGGCCGGAATACGAGAGAAGGCGGCGGATGTGGGAAGCCGAGGAACTGTCGGCAGGAGAAAAGGCGTGGACGTCAGCGGAAGGAAAAGAATAATTCGCGTCGCTGACCAATCCAATCGATGGCCCTGTATCCCACTGATGGCAGAAGAGAGCCGTTGTTGTTGGGGTCCCCTGGAAACAGCGTACTTATGTTGAGACACAGCGCTAGTGAGACTGGCGCCCTCTCGCCAAAGATTTGTTTGTCACAGAGTGTACAAGATTATAGAATATGTGCCCACCTTCGAAGAAGAGGGTGGACGGGTCCATCCTCCTGCCCCTGTCCTCCGTTTACCTTTCCTCTCTCTGTTTATACCCTTCTCTTCCTTGCCTCCTCAGACCTGGAAATGGAATCCAGGTGGATTCCAAACTAGTCCGATTTTTCAATAAATCTAGTTTTTACATAGTTGTTTTTTTATACCATATATATATATATTAAAATTATAAATAATGGTATATAATAAAAAAAAATCTATATATATATGTAATAGCAAAATAATATATATATATATACTAGAAGATATATATATCTACCAAATATATACGTGCCTGAGTATATATATACATATATAAAATATATATATATAAATATATATGTAATATATATGTTGTAATATACAGATATATATTATATAAATATAATATAAATATATAATATATACATATATATATATACTCTGTTTGTGAGTGTGTGTGAGTGTGTGTGTTTGTGTGTGTGCATATAAATAAAAAAAAAAAAATATATATATATATAATATAATAATATATAATACATATATATGAATATATAATTATAAAAATATATATATATATATTATAATCTATAACACGTTCATATCTATAAATAAACATATATATATATATATATATATATATATGTATATAATGAATAATATGAATATATATGCATATATATATAAATATATATATATATATAAATACTATAAATATATATAATATATAGATATATATAATATCGTATAAATATGCATAAATATATATAATATATAGAATATAAAAATTACTATATAATGTGTGTGTGAGTGTTGTGAGTGAGTGTGTGTGTCTGAGTGTGTGAGATGTGTGATGAGTGATATGATGGTGTGTTGTGTGTGAGTGAGTATGAGATTTGACACACTGACACACACACCTATCACTAACACAACAGCTCTCTAACAAACCACACCCACCCACACTCACCCACACTCACACACACACTCCTCTCCACAAATAAAATATAACACCTCACAAACACTCACAAAAACTATCACACACACACAATCACTCAGAGAACTCAACCCACCAAACCCACACATACACACACACAGGGGACAATACTCATCTAACTCCTACACCTACTCCAACTCTCTAAAATAACTCACAAACACACAAAACTCTCACAACACAATCACATAACTGCATAAATCTCCACACTTACCTATCTCCTAACAATAAGCTAAACCACAAACTACATATACCACTCACTCAAAAACATCACTCCATCAACTCACAAACACCAAACACTCTATACACGACAGCCACACACACACTCTCGCACACAATACTCCACCAAAAACCTACTCATTCACAACTCTCAATAACAAACACTTTGAACAAAAACAATCTCACTCAAACACTCTCAAGTAAGAATAACACACAGTCTCACACTCCCTCACACTCACAACACGGCTCACTCACTAAGATCTCATCTGCCATCAGGAGATTGTGTGAGAATATTTATTACTCAGTCACTCATATCAAAATCTCCACTCAACTAACAATACACACGCACATACAAACACATCAAACTCAACTCACACAAACTCACTCGCAAACAAGCAAGCTCTAATCGCCTCAGAGATAATAATTTGACCACCATAAAAAACACAACACACACACACTCACTCACACGCACACTCACACACACCCACACACACACACACACACCCCACTATAATATATATAGATATATATATAGACACACAACCACACACACACACACTCACTCACACACACACCCAGCGCACAACACTCACACCCAACCACACACACACCCCCCAACACTCGACACACAAACACACACACATCCCACTAACACACCAGAACTCCACCCCCATCCACCACACCCAACACACACACACACACACACACACACACACACACAACCACACACACACTCAATACACACACGTCACACACACACACACACACACAACACACACCAACCACACACACACACACACCCAGCACACCCACACAACACCACACACACACACACACAAACACAAACACCACACACACACACTCACTCTCACACACACACACACACAACACAAGATCTATACACACTCCACACAACTAAATAAAACCAATACATCATTTATAATACTCTCTCACCCACTGACCCCCACTACCCCACCTCACTCTGGTTACTCAAACACCAAACTATCACAATCATCAACACTAAACAACACGACCACCACACCCACCCCACTCACACACCCACCCCACACAAACTCATACACACACCCCCAAATCTGATACCTAAGTCTCAAACACACACTCTACACATCACTCCATCACTCACTCCCACTCAGCAATCACTCTAGCTCTCCTCTCTCACACACTCACACACACGCAATATCAGCCCCGCATACCAGTAGACCCCAAGACCCCAGTAACATCTATCTCATGCCACTCCATTCACCGATCCCACGCCATGTATATTGACCGGATCTCGATTCCAATCTTCGACACAATACATCTCTTGTAATTTGAGATATCAACCCTACTCCAATCCAACACATTTCTACATATATATATAATATAAATAAATAAATATATTAATAAATAAATATATCTAAATAAACAAAAACATATTTATCTCACATTAATCTATACACTCACTACACTAACAAATCATAATATATACATCAATATCTATATCTCTAAATTAAATATCTACAAATCTCACTATCCTATTATAAATATACACACAAATATAAATATAAAAAAAATCTATACTATGTGTTTGTGTGTGAGTCGTTGGTGATGTGTTCGTTTTCTACAATATAACATACATATATATGTCTAATATAAATAATAATAAAATATAACCTGATACTTCTCAACAAAAAGTAAGTAATATATATATAAAACAATAATAAACTACTTAATATCCTATATAAATCTCTCTAAATATATGTATGTAATAAATATTAATAAAACAGTAATAAAATCTATAATATATAAAAATAAATAATGTATAGTATGTGTATATATATAGTAATATAAACATATATAATAATAAAAATAAAGAAATATACTATATACTTCATATCATGTATAAATAAAATAATATCACAATATAGAATATATATATATAATATAACTATAAATACCTTTATGATTATATAAGTGATTGATGTGTGTGTGTGTGAGTGTGCATGAGAGTTTGTAAAGCAAACATATATATGTTTTTTAAGACGTGTAAAACACACACAGCACACATAAATACATACATGCACATATATAAATATATATCTATATATACTATCATATAATAAATATATAAATATGATAAACATATATCCATATAAATATATATATATAGATATATCAGATATACTATATATAATACATATAAATATATAGTACACACACACGTCCATATCCCAAAATATTCATCACATTCCAAAGCCTAATTCCAAGCGGAGCGAGTTTCGTTAAGGAAACGCAGAAAGGAAACTCGAGCCTGTCAGGAAAAGAAAAGGAGAGCATTCAACTGTTAACGACAATACTTTCTTTCGTACTTTGGGCAATTTAAAGTGACGCATATCGTATAACGATTAGAGGCCATCTCTTCCTCTCTCTTTTTACTCCTTCTCGCTTTTTCTGTCTTGTCTTGGCTTTAAAAAGTTAGTAGTTTGTGGAGTTTAATCGGTAAGCAAACCAACCGGTGGAGGAAGAGTGATAGTGTATCCGAAGGAACACACATAACCAACACGCCACACACTACCACACACAGGCACATACACACACACACACACACTACATACATAAAAAATAAATATATTATATATATATATATATAATAAGTATGATATATATATATATATATATATATGATATATATATATTATATCTATATATAGTATATATGTATACTTATATTTATATAATAATATAAATCTAAATATATATAAATAAAATGTAAAATATATATTAGTAATAAATATCTATATATATGTATGTATAGATAATATATAATATATATATCTAATGATAATAAATGTACAAAATATATATAAATAAATATATATATCTATAGAATATATATATCATATATAATATATGTATATAAATATATGTAAAATAATGAAATATATATATAATAAAATAAAGATATATATAATCTAGATATATAGTGAATATGAGTGTGTGTGATGTATATGTTTATATATGTATATATATATATATATAAAAATATATATAT
>NW_025918470.1:0-10328 GCF_019202785.1 Penaeus chinensis
TGATGTTTGTATGTTTGTGTTTGTATGTGTGTGCGTGCCGTGCATGCATGCGCGTGTATTGTGGTGTGTGTGTGTAGTGTGTATGTGTGGTTTGTGTGTTTTTGTGTGTGTGCGTTGAGGTGCGTGATATCTGGGCGTGTGTGTGTGTGTGTGTGCGTGTGTGTGTGTGTGTGTGTGTGTGTGTGTGAGTGTGTCTTTACTCGTGCGTGGGTGCGTGCGTGCGCACGTGTGTGGTTGTGAAAGTACGTAGAATGAGAAATGGCAAATCATATCGTCACTTTCGACAAATCAAATAAGAAATCATTCTAAAGAATATTTGTAAGGAAAAAACAGAAGCAACATGTTACATTACGATATGGACTTTTTATATCATGGGTATAACGCGACTGTCAAAGGGTAAATCGCTACACATGAGGCACAGGTGTACACCAGTTCATTAAGCAGGTGTTCGCATCTTCAAATTTCACAGGTGTTAAAGAGTGAGGACCTGATACACCGAAATGCAACGTAACAGAGTAAAAGATTTAATATTATTTAAAAACTCTTCTCGCCCAGAAAAAACATCTAATTGAGCAACATACAGTTAGAATCAAATACTGGACAGAAATACAATAGATTTCAAGAATGTTTTATCCATGAAAGAGTCGTTTTTCTTTTATTTATCTATTATTATTTTTTTTAAATCAGGGTCCTCTGTCTTCCTTAGAAAGCTACGTGAAGCAACGTCAATCAATATCTGGAAGTACATATATCATCAAAGCATTATAATAATCGGAGAGCCTCTGTTGGGAAAAATTCTGCGTTATCAGTACATTCGAATCACATTATCATGTTGACAATTCGATTTGTTTTTCTTGAGGCAACAGCTATCGAAGTCATATTGCCTAACATTTCATGGTATTGGACATTGCTACCCACGTCCATGTTCTGAATTCTACGTGTTTGAAAAGTTAACCCTTAGCATTAGGAAGTATTATCAGCAGCAAGGGATGTTGGAATACTTTTTACAATTTTCTTATAGGTGAAAGGATGTTAATGTTACTAGTAGTATAATTAGGATAAAATATGTCAGTCTTCCCTTTCAGCAGACAAGTTAACAAATTTATGGCTTGTCTTGTACCGCCTTTCTATGCGGGGGGAATAAACTTCAGTGTGTTGATGTTTTATCTCATCACTTTCATATGTCATTATCATAATTAGTGCGTTTCACTAAGTAAAACAATTCGAAGCCACGACTATTTAGAAGCATTGAGGAAATCCACTATAAAATGTTTTTTTCTCTGGCTGTCGAGTACACGGATGTCAACTAATTTTATTCTCTATAACAATAATGATTAAGATTTTGCTTCCTTAATATCCGAGAGATGAGAGAGAGAGAGACGAGGAGAGAGACGAGAGATCAGAGGGAGTGAGAGAGAGGATTATGACGAGTGTGTGTGGTCCGCAAAAAAATACATTCCCGTTCTTTCAAACATACACTAAATTTGTCCATTCTTTAGTATGAGACACAACAACAAGAAACAAACAACGAACAAAAAACACGAGACAACCAAAAGCATTATTATTTCCATGTTAGAAACGAGTTCGGTATTACAATTAAGACCGTTACAGAATTACTAGAAAAATAAAAAAAAATTCCCCCCTTTAGCAGGTAACCACCACCAACCTCAGTAAACTAAATTCCTTTATCTAGGCGGTCTATTACTTTCCTCCTCTTTTCTTCTCTTCTAATAATAAGTCTTCGGTTAACCCCTATCTGTATTCCCGACTCCCATTCAAGAGAGAGTAAGGCTTCGCTTTAGATTGTAACTTTAGAACAATGTTTGTCAACCCTTCTACTTTCTTTACTCTAGATCGCCGAAGAATTTACTGTATGAAGTACAATGTCCACTTTGCTTGACGTATTATCGTAGACATTCGTTTATTTGTTTTATCAAAGAGAAAAAAAGTGGAATAGTTGTCACATTTTGTACTGTTGCTTTTGTGTGTTTATCTGTCTCATAATTTTTATCATTATATATGTTCGGGAATTACGTGATGGCAATTTTAGATGTGGAATTCAGGTTTGTTAAAGTTAATATGTATATTGAGGGCAGAAATGTATTGTGATACAGAAACCTAAATCGGTATTGCCTATAATTGTGTTGTTTGATTGTTTCTTGATAAATAAAATGGACTGTGATATGGCATTTAAAGTCAAATACATATCCTGTCAGGTGTTCCCGGCTGGTGCATTATAAAATCCCCAATACTTTGTTAGTCACTTCTACTCTTAGATCTCTTATCTGTATTGCCGCGCCGGCCGCCTGGATTGATAACTGACTCCCTTGCGTGGGACAGGTTTAAGAAACGTCGTCATCAAATATTGAGTTCTTGCAAAAACATTAATATGGCAGTTCTTTTAAAATTTTGTGTGACCAGTTTTCATGTCTTTTTACAGTCTTCCATGGCGTGCAACCAGTAAATATATTTTAATTAAAGGGTTTGTGGCCTGCTCATAAAACTCTGTTTCCTTATTTATTTGGGTTCAGAAATTGCGCTAACTTCTCTCTCTCTCTCTCTCTCTCTCTCTCTCTCTCTCTCTCCTCTCTCTCTCTCTCTCTCTCTCTTCTCTCTCTCTCTTCTTACCTCCCTCCCTCCTCCCCCCTCTCTCTCTCTTTCTCTCTCTCTCCTCTCTCTACTCTATCTCTCTCTCTCTCTCTCTCTCTTCTACTTCTCTCTCTCTCTCTCTCTCTCGCTTGCACGCCTCTTATGTACATGACCAATTTCTATGACCATGCCTCCTTGTTGTGTGTGTGTGTGTTGTGTGTGTGTGTACCATGGCATATAATATATGTACTCACACACACACACACACACACACACACACACACACATACAAATTTTTTATATATAACATTATATATACACACATATTTATACACATTACAATTTGAATACACACACATATACACACAAACAAACACGAACACACGCAAAACACACACACATATATATCACACACATAGCATAATAAAATGTATATTTCCTGTCGGTTTGTTTCCAAGTGGTGTTTTATGCGAAAAGTGCCTGAAAGTAGAACGGATGTAGCCTCTCCCCCCCCATTATCGCGGGATCACGGCCCATACACCACAGGGGAGACCAAGGAAAACAATACTGCATGGACGATACGCAATAACTTAATCCCAGACATGGTAAAAAGTTTAATTTATGTTCAGTGCGAAGTAGAGTTCATATCAAGGTCTAAAACGCGTTAAAAAAATGTTATTAAAAAAAAAAAAAAGAATCTTAATAACCAAAAACCAAACCGCAAGCGTCCACTTCACAAGACGTACTGGTACAAATTAAATTACAAATATTTAATTATGGATAAACGAATATACGGCACCATTAGGTTCTAGTAGCAATGTATTAGGTGAAGAGTTGCCACTGACACACAAACACAAACAAACGATTGAGCTTCCTGGTAAAAATAGAGATACACGCACTAAACAATTACCATGAACATCTTACCAAAACAGCGGTCCACATTCAACCAGAACTATCATATACCAAAAAAAACAAAAAAAACAAAAAAAAAAAGAATCACGTATGTACTGCATTCACCCTCAAAATAAAACGTAGCCCACGCGTGTTATAAATATTAACCCTCAGGAAAGCGCTTCCATTAATGTTAATCAGCATCAAGTGTGACTGGGGCAAGCGTTCCATGCAGAGACTAGCTTCACTCTGCGATGCGTTCCAAAGTAACCCCCGATGATTGTGGTAACCCGCATCAAGCTGATTCTCTGGTACACACAGTGTGTACCTTACCAAGCTGGGGTGACAGTGTGTGTGTGTGTGTGTGTGTGTCTGGGTGTGTGTGTGTAGTGTGGTGAGGATGTTTGTGTGTGTGTGTGGTGTGGTGGTGTGTGTGTAATATACATATGTAGAATAAATAGATAGATAGATATAGATAAGTATAAAACACAGACTGAACAGATTGACAGACCTACATACAGAGAGTGACAGGGAAAGGACCGAGACAGTCGGAGGATAAACACAGAGAGAGAGAGAGAGAGAGAGAGAGAGTAGAGAAGAGAGAGAGAAGAGAGAGAGAGAGAGAGAGAGGAGAGGAGAGAGAGAGGAGAGAGAGCATATAGAAGAGGAGCGAGAGAAGAGAGTAGAGTGGAGAAGAGAGAGAGAGAGAGAGTGAGAGAGGAGAGAGAGAGTGAGAGAGAGAGAGAGAGAGAGAGAGATGGAGAAAGAGAGAGAGAGAAGAAGAGGAGAGAGGAAAGAGAGAGAGAGTGAGTGAGAGAGAGGGGAGCGAGATAAGAGAGAAGAGGAGAGAGAGAGGAGAGATAGAGAGAGGAGATGAGGAAGAGAGAGAGAGAAATAACAGAATGATTCCATTAGCACAGAGGATCACTTTACCCACCAAAATTATACCAAACAACGCACCCTACGCCACGAACCAACAATCAAAACGAACAAAACAAACCCACACACAACAAGGACTAAAATAAAAAAAAAAAAAAACAACTATAAACGTATAAACAAAACAAAACAAAAAAACAGCTAAAAACTAAAAAAAAAAAACTGAAAAACCCCCCGCAAATAAACCCACAAACACGAGACTAAAATCAACCCGCTCAAAAGGCTATGAAAAACCTCCCAAAGCAAAGCGAATTACTTTCCGGCGGCGCTCCGTATACGCTCGACTTCAAAAAAAGAAACGCAATAAAATAATAGGCGAAGTGGCAACGCCCCAGGCGGCCCCCGGTCGCCGCCGCCCGCTCCCAAGACCATCGGCGAAAAAAAAAGCCAACAAGAAACTATAAACACCCCGACTGTTTACCTGGTTCATGTGGCAGAGCCTTATCGCCTCTCTCTCCCCTTGCATCCGCAGCCTGAACGAGGACGGGTGGTTAGTGATCTTGGCGAGATTGGAAGTAATTTGGAATATCGAAGGATTCAAGTCGGATCTTAGGATGGAGAATTTCCCCACGGTGAAAAAAAAGGGACAAGAAAGCAAAGACCGTGGAGTGCACAGCTGGAGGAAAGGGGAGGGATTACCGTAAATAGTAGTATTTATTTTTTTTTTTCTTTTATTTCCCCCCTGTTTTGTCCTCTTCCTGAGTCATGTGCTGATTGACCAGGGTGTTTTCTGACTCGTTTTTCGTGTTGGGGGTATAGTTCGTTCATTGTAACTGTATAAGAAAACCGTTGATTACTATGGACTCGGTGATATATAATTCACTCCCTGTTGGGATAATATTTTTTTTTTCCTGTTTGATGAGAATACGGGAAGATGCAATGAATTTTGGAAGGTTCTCTTGGTGATGTGTGGCTTGTTTCTGTCTCAAGAGGTGGTCAATGATTTTTGGCTGAGACCGACACGCTGAATATCTCTTATGTTGCATGAAATTGATTTTTTGTGGGAAGATATCGCTGTTCTTTTTTTTTTTTTTTGTGCAAATTTCATTCCGATTTTATATAATTGTATTTCTTTCCGCTGTTCCCCTACCAAGTAAAAGACGTGGCAGGTGGGAGACCTAATGTATGTAATTATTAGTTATTTATTTAGGGATAAAACATTCATTAACAAATTAATGCCGAGTTGTTTTGTACCATTTATAATGTGGTGAGAAAACCTTACACACTCTTGGGATATGAAGCAATTGATAATTGGTAAAGAAGATACTAGTACATCGGCACATGGCCTCGTTGATGTTTCAAGCCCAAAAAAAAAAAAAGCCAACAAACATCAACCAATTTTTTTTTTTTGTTTAAGCAAATAGATCTTTAGAATCTTCCTTTTTGTAGTTCGGTTACAGTTAAGGAAAACCAGGCAAAGCATTTTCTTGCCAAAATTATTAAGAAGGTGTTTTGCCATTGCTGTGGTGCAATGTCGTAATGCAATGTATATTTGCCTGACCCTAAGCCAACCGTTGGAGTGAACTGAGGATGTAAAGGCCAACCATTAAATGATCACAAGTTTTCGTGGGGTCGGATGTTGACTAGGACAAAGCACGACAAATAGCAAAAACAACACTTCCCAATACAGTCATGATGATAAAGTTAAATGTTTTCTGAAAGCCACTACAGAGGTCTTCTAAAGATTTGACACAGTTTTTTGCAAACAGAAGTGAATAGCTAGTTACCAATGTACATGAAATCTAGAAAATTAATGTTGAACGAACAAGAGAAGTTGACGGAAGATGTACATGAGTATCATTAATATTGCCGCATACGGCTTATGGGTTAATAAGGGACTACGTTATCTTTGAAATGGGTTTTGGAAATGCAACACTTTAAATAACATACAACCATTAGGTGCATTATAAGAATGGAATTTATTAAAAAGAGGAATCCTCTAAAAAATAAAATTTATGTTTTGTGAAATATATATGAAATCTTTGAGTATGTTTATATTTTGGCGATGCAATGAAGCCACTTCTTCTAGTCCATATCAGACCCTCACTTTCCAAAAATAATGTTATTATATAAAAACTTAAAATAAAATTTACAACAATAATTTATTTTATGGAAGGATTGCCCTTATTAATTAACTAAAAAAAAAGCCCGAAATCCTTAAAATCTTCTCCCAAATGCACACAGTCAGATTGTTTTGACTAAAAGATGTTAGATTCCTCAAAACCCTATTTAGTCGTCCCAGGATGTAGAATCCAAGGCCAAAAAAATAAATAGTTATGTACAACAGAGTCCTATGCAACCAAAAACATTTATCCTGGCCGTTAGCAAAATCAATATGATAATAATAGTGTGTTAACCCCCTATGATTCAATGAACGTAACCATCAACAAAGCCGAAAAATTTTTGGCTTGAGATGACCGTGACAAAACAAGCCATCATGAAGGGAAAATTCGGTTGAAGGGTTGGGGTGAACGGTAAGGACTTTTGCCACAAGATTGCACAGAGCTTTTTGTGTAGTGTGGATTAAAACCTCAGTGGTGTTTTTTAGGAAGTGTTAGTGTGCATTATTTCCAATGTTATATATAAATACATAGCATACATATATACATATTAACATAAACATATACATCATATACATATAACTACATATACATAACCATCCAGGCATGAGCCATGATTGGAAAAGCGCCAGCTCCAAGACTGACGATAACAATTATTAATACTGAATCAATCAATATTCCAAACATAAAACACTATCCATTTATCAGGACCTATTCCTGGCCAGACAGAGACTGGCAGGCCATGGTTATAATTACGATAAAAAATGAGATATTATAAAAAAAAAAAGGGACATTCCCACAAAAATAGTATTATTATTATTGTTACTGCACTTAGTAAAGGGACTATCTAGATAAAGCAGATCAAATGGCAAACTATTAGATATTGGAAAAATTGAGCAAAAAAGTTGCAAATTTGCATTCAATGCTAGAAAATAAGACTTGTGGAAGTCTTGTAACCCCACTTGGAGTAATGCACTCAACCTACAAGCCACAACCATCCTGCCAGTAGTGCGTTACTGCTCTAGTTCCAAAAGCCTCTTAATTTAATACCTATATTTGGCCTGCTTGTATGGCAGTGAATCATACTGGACTGATATGGATTAGTTTGAAAAAAAAAAAAAAAATCTCTACCCTCACAGACCTTTGTTACCTTGTAAAATGTTATATTCCTCTAAAACTGCTAGTCTACATTTTTTGAATCACCACAACTGACCCTCCTCCCTGAAATACACTTTGCGAGATATATAAGCAATGATAGAAAGTTAAGATCTGAAGCAAATGGTATTGGGTAAACAAGCAAAAGACATGACCTTGCAGACGGCATGGTATTACTCAATAAGATTATAATTATACTTTTTGTCTTAATTGGCCATTTAGTTGCCATATGCCATAGTGAAGAAACTTTTGTCACATGAAGTGACGAGGGTGATTTGGACAATACGTTATCACCGATGAATGCCACACAGCCTCTCCTATTATAGGATAGTTTTAGGCTCTCTCACTGGGCATTTAGGAAGGACTTGTATTATATTCCAGTTTTCATGCTCCCCCCTCTTCTTTTCTAAGTAGTAATACGAGCGGTGGAATGATTCCACCCCTATGACCCTATGGCTTTTAATACCCGGAAGAGTTGTCAGTGTCCAGGGAGGTCATGTTTCCATGCTCTCATGGATCTAGCTACCTTAAGTGCCATGACAGGCCTGACAGCGTTGTGTTACATGAATTTTAAACCTAATATTGAAAATAGTGGAAAATTTACACAAATGATTAAATCATTTCTTGCTCTACACTGTTGACTAACTATAACTACCTAGAGAAAAGGAAACAATCCGCCACTAACAACTGAGCTATAATGGAAAAAAAAAAAATAACATTGCATAGGGGGGAGAAGCTTGATACTCTATTACTGGTCATGTGGGCCTGACTCTAAAGAAAGTCACATGCGACCTTCAGGAGGCAACACACTCAGTATAAGGCCTTAATGCCTGGATTTTGTGATGTTTAGGGTTTTGGACAGCTAGGCACCTAGATATTATTGGGGATAATTAATTATAATATGATGCAAGTTTTGGCATCTAAACCTCAAGGTCACACTCTGAGATCTGCCCCAGCCAATGCAGTCTTATCATTTTCATTTCTTATTTTACCAGTCTGGTCTTCATATCTGTGTCTGGTAGCTACCTCCTGTCAAAATGCTCCCCTCTACTATCCTCCTCCTACCAAATGCTAAGTCAACAGAGACAGCTGCACAAGCACCCTCCTTTCACTATCCTTTGCTCTCTTTCCTTTGAGGAAACAGATATGTTCACTTTACATTACAACGCCATTTCTTACAAAGGTTTCCTAACTACATGTGACTTACCAAGCATCAAAAATATTGAACTCGTTCAGAACTGAAAGACCGAAAAAAAATAATTTGCCCAATTCTAAAAATAATAAAAGTTCATTCAGTATTGTTTTACAGGGAGGGCTAAGGGTCGTGGAATTTAGGAAGTTTAAATCCCTAGGGGTTCACATGTGGCACAGGTGGCACTACTGGGTGCCAAAGACTTACTACTTCAGTGGCAAACTTCAGTCCTTTGGCCCTACTTTGGAGTGGCAGGAACTCTTCACTTCACTTTCTTTCCCCATGTAAGTGGGTGGGGCTCTTAGGCAAGTAAAGTACGACTAGTATGATGAAAAGGATTATGGATTCTCTTGTAATTGTCATAACGCCAAAATAAATACAGACCTATAGTTAAATTAAATTAAAGACACTGACTTCTGTAGTTATGTCAATAGAATTCTAAGTACTATATGTTACATGGCAAAGGCCACACTTATTTTATTTCTCTCTGCCCTTCTCTCTCTTTCTTCTCCCTCCATACTTTGTCTCCTGCAGCTGATATGGGAGAAAATATTGTCAAACATACGTAGAACTTTGTTACAAGTGTGTTTTGATTATAATTAATGATAAATAATGAATAAGGTGGGGCACACTTTGAAACAATGCAAATCTAAGATATTTAAGCCTTCGTGAGTTGTAAGTTACTCAGTGCAACCCACAGAAGCCAAAATGATGATAGTCATGACTTAAGATTTTAACTTTACAAGAAAACTAAATGTAAATGACCTTTCAAGCAGCAGCTAATCTTTCTAACCTTAACCATTAGCAAATATTCTTAAGGTCATGAAAGGCCAAGGAGAGTTAAGAGCTTAAAGAACAAGGAGAACAAAATTCATAGAAAGAGTCATTGTTTATGGTTTAACTGTAAGGTTCACCATAGCAGAGCAGTCACCAAGGTCGGCAAAGTCGGGTTATTACAAGGGCCTTCGAATGTATGTATTGTGGGGTTGTGGGGGTTCACGCAACCTGTACTAATTGCTTGAAAACTTCCTTGAAGTAAAAACTATTATACATATTGGCCCCCCAAAACATATGTACATCATTTTATATTCACACACAAACACATGTACAGATACACACACACATACTATAACCAAATATAATCATATGTTTGAATATTGTTCATTGTGCAAAACAGTTATGGCAGATCATCATGAGGAACATGCATTGAAGAAGCCAAAAGAGTAATGCAGAAGGTTGGTCTGTCCTTTTCAAGGCTATGGCCATGACCCCTGAGCCATTCTGATGCCAGAGCTCAGTACTCCTATTTATGTAGGTCCATGATAAATAACTAGATTTGGTGTAGGTATATGCAAAGAACCCATTATTTATAAATCATGGTATTCAAACAGCTAAATAGCACATTCTTCATTCCAGATTTACCACCTGTTCAATATGACAGGGCAGAAGAACGTTAATTTTATGTTTGTTATCAGGAAAGTGCAAAATCTTGCATAAGTGAAGGA
>NW_025918471.1:0-10000 GCF_019202785.1 Penaeus chinensis
TGACAGTGAGCGCCCCCGCGCGCGCCCTGCTGCCTCTTTATATACCACCACGCCGGCGCCGATTTACCCTTTCGCCCCCCCCTTTTTTTCCCCCCCACCTCCTCCCTCCCCCCGCCCCCGCTCCCCACCCCAAAGGGGCCCGAACCCCCTGTTGGGCGTACGCCCACGCCCCGATATGACCCAAAACTGTTGGTGGATGCTTGTTTCAAGTATTCGTTTTCAAAGGGGCAGATGGAAACTCCCCCGGGGCGCGGATTACACCGTGGCACTTTGCTGTGTTAAAAAATAGTGCCGCCTTTAAAATTTTTCTTCTTTCCCCCATAACCCCCTCTCGCGATAATCCCAAAAAAATCTTTACAAATTTTACAAGTGGGGGGAAAAAAAAATTGGCCCCCCTTTGCAAATGCTTTCATTTTTCAAAGAGGAAAAGGGAAAGGGTGGAAATTGAATTAAAAAAGGCCCAAAAATTAGCCTGAACCCAAAGGGGCCCCCATAGTTATCTTATCTCTGACGGTTTAAAGGGGGGAAAAAATTTAATAAAATTAACCCGAATAAATTAAATTTTCCCCTTTAAAAGAAATCGATGCGGATCTGGAGGGTAAAAAAACCCTAACACCCAAAACCGATAGTTTTGGACAGTAAATTTTAATGTTTTCCCGAACCAAACCCGGGGGGCAACGTTTTTAAAAAAAAAAAAAGAGAAAGGAGAAAGCAAGCGAAAAAACACATATTCCTTTAAAGAAAAGAAAAAATACAAACAATTTAAAAAATAAAAAAAAGAAAAAAAACCCCAAAAACAAACAAAAAAAAACAAAGGGGCCCCACAAAAAAATCCCCAAAAAAAACGGGGGACAAAGAAAATAGACAAATAAAGAAAAAAGGGGGGGGGAACACAATTAACAGGAGGGGGGGAAAAGAGAAGGGGGGAGGGGGGAGAAGGGGGAAGGGGGGAGGAAAAAGAGAGGGGGAAGGGGGAGGGGAGAGG
Organism: Penaeus chinensis; assembly: GCF_019202785.1. Classification (NCBI taxonomy): domain Eukaryota; kingdom Metazoa; phylum Arthropoda; class Malacostraca; order Decapoda; family Penaeidae; genus Penaeus; species Penaeus chinensis. The sequence continues at coordinate 986 of NW_025918471.1, forward strand.
GGAGAGGGGACACAGATACAGAGGGCAAAACGAGAAGAGAGAGAGACCCTACAAAACAGACAGACAGACAGAGACAGAAGACAGTGAAAGAAAATCTTTCCCCTGACAAATTGTCTAAACCAAAAAAAAACGTCTTCACCTTTCATATAGGAAAAAAGAGGCCAAAGCATTGGTTTAAGAGAAATAAAGGAAATTTACATAAAACCTTTTTTTTTTGCCCTTTGATGGGAAAATGCCTAAGGAATTTTGGGAAAAAAAAAACAAATTTTTCTAATAAAAATATTTCTTTTCCCCTTCTTTGGGGATATTTTGTTTTTCTCAACTCTAAAGGGAAAAAATTTCTTTAAAGAAAACGTTTTAAAGGGGGTATTTTTGTTTGTGTTGTGTTTTTGTGTGTGTTTTGGGGTGTGTTTGGTGTTGGTGTGTTTTCCAAAGTATGTTTTGTGGTTTTGTGTGTGTGTGGGGGGTGTGTGGGTGGGGTTTTGTGTGTGTGTTTGGAAAGGGGCGGGTGTTGTGTTTTGTCCCTGGGATGTAGTTTGTGGGGTGTGTTTTGTGTTTTGTGTGTGTGGGTGGTGTGTGTGTGTGTGTGTGTGTGTGGTGTGTGTGGGCATTTTCTCAAAATCAGGGGGCCCCCGGGAAACTTGTATTGGGCCATGGGAAAAATTTTTTTTAACGTGTTAAAAGTTTTGTCAAACATAGGCTACACAAACCCCACAAACAATTCCCCTCAACTTTTCTATCTATCTAAAAATTCAATATAAATTTTTTAATAAAATCATAATAATTTTCTTAAAATCATACATAAAATAAAAAAATACCCCAAAATACACACACACACAAAATACACACAACACCCACACCACACACCACACACACACACAAAAACCACACCCACACCACACACAAAAAAACACACACCACATAAACACACACATAAAATATATTATATAAAATATTTTTAAATATATATATTATTTTACAATTATTTTACAAAACCACAACACACACACAACACACATAAAAACCCACACAACACACCCCCACAACAACACTATAATTTTTATAAATTTTTATATATATAGACCAATTTTAAATAAATATTCCTATATAATAAATAAATTTTAAAATTTTTATATAATTATATATATAAAATTTTGGGGGTGGTGTGGGGTGTGTGTTTTTGTGGTGTGTGTGTGTGTGTGTTTTTTAAAATTGGTTTTTATTTTATATATATATATATATATAAATATTTTTGTTTGTGTGGTGGTGTGTGGTGTTGTGTGTTGGGGTGGTGTGTGTGTGTGTTTTGCTTTTTTTATGTATATTTAATAATATAAAAAATTTTATTTTATATTTTATATAATTTTGTGTGGGGTGTGTGTGTGAGTGTGTGTGTTTTGGGGGTGTGGGGGTGTGTGTGTGTTTTGCGTGTGTGTTTGGTTGGGGGTGTTTTTTCCTTTTTAAAATATAAAATATATATATTATATATTAAAATTATAATTTTTTAAATATATAATTTTATTAAAAATATACATATATTAAATTTTAAATATATATATATATTTTATATATAAAATTATATTATATATATTTTAATGTTATATATATATAAATATGTATTTTAAAAATTTTATTTTTATTTACTTAAAAAATATATATTATATATATATATAATTATATATAATATTATTTTTATATATATTTTTATATAAATTTTATTATGTAAAAATTAAAAATTGTGTGTGTTTGTGTGTGTGTGTGTGTGTGTGTGTAGGGATAATTTTATTTAATATTAAAAATATAATATCTAAATATAAATTAAAATAGGAAAATTTAAAATATTTATAGTATATTATAAAATTAATTTTATATATTTTTATATAAATATTTTTTATGGTGTTGTGGTGGTGTGTGTGGTGTTTGTGGTTGGGGTGTGTGGGTGTTGTAATTGAATTTTCATATATAAAGTATATTGGGAAAATAATATATGTGTAAACAAATTTTAAATCAAAAATATGGTTTTTATATGTAGGGATAAATTTTTTGTATTTGTAGATATACAAATTTTAAAACAAAAAGCCCATAACACACAAACACAAAAACCCCCACAAATAAAATAAATATATAAATATATATTTAAATTTAAAATTAAAATAAAGCGCAACCCATACACACCCACAACACACACCAACACCAAACACACACAAATATATATTTATTTTTTATAATTTTATAAAATATTAATAATATTTTTATAAATGTATGTGTGTAATATACATTATATACCCGCAAAATTTTTTTATATATATAAATATTATATATTTTATATATTAAAAATATTCTTTCCCCCAAGATAAAAACAGAATCAGACAGGAAAACAGAAAGGGGGGACCTGATCGCATGAGGGGGCCACGGGGGTGCCCGAAAGGGAAATATCGTTAATTTTGGGGAGAGTCATCTTCCTTTGGCAACAATGTTTAATGAAAATTTAAGGGACAAAGGGCCAAAACAACACGCCCTTTTTATCGAATTTTTGGTTTTATTAGATCACTTTCAACACACAGGGGAAAGAGGCAAATTTTATGTTTATTTAAAAAGAATTTAAATTTTGCTAAGTTCCCCCAAAATCGCATGCAAGAATTTTATATGGCCAAAAAAATATACAGGTTTAAAGCACGAGTTTTGAAAAAAACATTCGTGGGGGAAAATTACAAGGAAAACTTAAACAAAGCCCAATCTTTAGAAGAAAATGTTATCACATTTTTTTTTTTCCTTTTAAAAAAAAAAAAAAAGATAACACAAAAAAAAAAAAAAAAGGCGTGTTTTGGTTTTTTTGTTTTTTTGAAAAAAATATGAAATAAATTTTATTTTTAATTTTTTTTAAAAAAATGTTTTTGAATTTCTCACTAAAATCTTTCGGGAAATTTTTCTTTTTAAAAAAAAAAGGAAAATTTTTCCCCAAAGGTTTCGGGAAATTTTAAAACTTAAAAATCATTCAAATTTGTCTTTTTTTAAAAGCTAAAAATATCCCCCCCCCAAAAAAAAAAGGGTCGAATTAGCCCTTTTTTAAAAAATTTCCCTTTTTATCCCTTCCCAAAAACTTTTGATTTCCCCCCCCAAAAAAAAAACAAAAAACAAAAAAAAAAATATTTATCCCTAAAAAAATACGAAAAATTTTTCCCTTTAAAAAAAAAACCGCCAACCCGGGGGAAAAAGGTTGTTATATAATACTGCTTTCCATTTTATCGGGCAAACCCGCGCTGTACAGTACAAAGCAGAAAAATCTTTCCGTTTCACCCAAACCTTTTTTCCTCATGTGCAAAAATTTTCACGTTTTTCCCCTTTTTTTTTGATTTAAATTTAAATTTTTCACCAATTTTTTTATCTTTATTTAGTCCCCATCTGTCTACCTAATCAAATTTTTTTTTGTTATTTTTGGGTTTTTGTTTATCTGCTTTATTTTAACCCCTTTTGTTTGGGGGTTTTTGTGTGGGTTTTTCTCTTGATCGTTTTCTTTTCTTTATATATTTTTATAATCCTAAACTATTTATTTCTATAAAACTATTCTTACTAACCCTTTTTATTATCAATATTTCGGTTTTTCTATCTATCTATCCACCTGCTACTTTTATTTAACTATTTTCTTATTATTTTTATCTGTTATTTAATTATTTTCTTTTTGTTATTTAAAATTTTCTATCTATCTATTATCTGTCTACTTTTTTTCTTTATTTAAACTTATCTACTTATCCCCCTCTTAAATTATAGGGTTAAAGTATGGTTTTTATGTATGCATTTGTAAATAAACAAACTTCAAAATACGTATTTAAAATTTTTCTATTTAGATGTAATAATTTTAATTTTGCATGGCTGCAAGTATGTATAATATATATAATATTTTAAAATATATAAATTAAAAAAACCGTGTTTTTGTGTGTGTGTGTGGTGTGTGTGGGTGTGTAAAGTAAAGTGTTTATTAAAATTTTAAAAATATATATTTTATATAAAATTTTATTTTATATAATTTTTTAATTTTTTACAAATGTATGTATTTTATCCAAGTCAAGGATGGTCCCCTACCCCCCTGGACATAGGCGGAAAAAATTTTAAAGGGAAAAAATTTAATTTCTAAAGCCGCGTATGGGTGCAGTACCAGTTCCCCCCTCCATGCCCACTTTTTACCCCAAATGCGACGTCGGAAAGTTTGTACCCCCCTCAGTCGAATGAAGGGGGGGCCCCGGGCGCAAACCCAGGCCCTTTTGTTGTAATAGAGGTTTGCCCCTTACTGAACTATCCAACCCACTTCTCTCTTTTACTCTCTCTTTTCTTAAACTATTAAATTTTCTATCTTTTTAAAACCCCATCTAACTCTCTATTTTTCTTTTTTCTTTCCCCTCTCTTCTCTCCCCTAACCTTTTTTGTCTCTCCTTTTTAACTCCTTTTCTCTTCCTTTTTTCCTTTCTCTTCCTCTCTTTAACTCTTTTCTCTCTTTTCTCTCGCCCCTCTCTCTTCCCCTCTTCTTTTCTTCCCCCTGAAAATTTTTTCCCTTTTTTTTTTCCCCCCCTCCCTTTAAACCCCCCTTTGCCCTCCAAACTTTCCTTTACAAAATAATTTTTTTCTTCGTCTTTCTCTTCTTCTCCCTAAAGATCTTTTTAAAAAAAAATTAGTTTAAAAAAAGGTTTAAAACCCGTACCTTCACGGGGTTGGGGAAAAAAAAAAAACAGCAAATATGGGAAAATAAAAGTGGTAGGAAAAGAAATAAAGGTGAAAAAGGCCCCGTGCATCTTAGGAAATAAATAACACGTGATTCGGAAGGGTTTTTTTTTTTTTTTTTTTTTTTTTTTAACTTTCATCAGAAAAAAATATCGTGATAGGGAGAGAGACTGAGAGAGAAGAGAGAGAACGAAGAACAGAGAGAGAAAATAACATGAATCGAGAGATATTGAAAAGAGAGGGGGGAGACAGAGATACAGAGAGAGAGAGAGAGAAGAGAGAGAGAGAGAGGAGAGAGAGAGAGATAAGAGAGAGAGAGAGAGAGACAGAGAAAGTGTGTGTGTGTGTGTGTATAGATATAAATATATACTTATATATTAGTGATATATAAGTATATATTTTAAAAAAAAGTTATATAGTATATATTATTATATGTGTTTGTGTGTGTGTGTGTGTGTGTGTGTGTGTTGTGTGTGTGTGTGTGTGTGTGTGTGTACATATATATAATAATATATATATATATATATATATATATATAAATATAAGTATGAATATATATATAGATATATAATAATTATGTATATATGTACAATATATATTAAATTTATAATATATAATATAATACTATGTACATACACACACACCACATACATACATACATACATAGATGTATAAGGATATATAATAAATATGTATATTTAAATACATATAATATATTATATTTTATATATATATATAATATGGTACACACACACACACACACACACACACACCAGACACACACACACACACACACACATATATATAATATATATATATATAGTATATATATATACACACACACACACATATATTATATATAATATATAATATATAATATACACACGCACACATAAATATACACACACTCACACCAAGGTAGATAAATATATATATATATAACTTTATATATATTATATAATAATATATCTAAATATATATATATATATGTGTGTGTGTGTGTGTGTGTGAGTGTGTGTGTGTGTGTGAAGTGTGTGAGGTAATGTGTGGGTGTGTGTGTGTGAGTGTTGTTGTGTGTGTGTGTTGTGTATATATACATATGTATGTGTGTGTGTGTGTTGTGTGTGCGTTTGTGTGTGAGTGTGTGTGTGTGTGTGCGTGTGTGTGTGTGTGTGTGTGTGTGGTGTGTGGTGTGATCACATACATATAATGGAATCTGAAAAACTGTGTGATAAGTGCATTACATACCTTTTGGGTGTTAGTTTAATTAGAAACGTTAATTGCCAGTTTAGGAATTCATTCTAGACGAAACTTTGAGTAAACGTGGTATTCGCAAGAGAACTGAGGTCAGCCAATGCGTGGTTAGTGTTTTTCTGTAATACATACATGAATACGTAATTACATATATGGATAAATGTTTTATATATGTATGTGTTTAAGTAGGTTGTGAGTGTGTTGTGTGTGTACATACACAATACAAGAGATGTTATTTGACCGCCGGTTTCGATAATATCTTCGATCATAAATACATACATCAAGGGAATTACAGAGATATATATAATATCACACATGAGCTGACGAACCACGTGGACGACTGTGACCTCACCACTTGTTGTCCGAATAATTGCTGCCGCTAACCTTGAACAGTTTGAATCTACCCGACGCTGTTTGATGTTTTTTTAAACCGTCGCGATGTAAGCAGCTTCCATAATTTTTCTTTTCCTGCCTGTTCTGGTCCTCCATGACTATTTTCGCTTCCTTCCAATTGGATAGATTTCGCACTTCATCTATATGTACCACCATGCGTTGGAAGTCCTATGGTGAGACGGAAGTCAGCTCGATGTTCGCTGATGCTGGTTGGCTGAAAACCACGGCCTGTTACACCAAAGTATGTGCTGTATCGCATCCGCTGCAGGTATGCGTTATACAGCACTATTAGGTATTGCTTTCGGCCTGCCTACTTGTCCCGCATCACGACAGTATCTTTTCCAGGATGTGCTGGCGATTCTCACAGTATTGCCATAAGTATCTGCTGATCGCCTGGGAAATGTTACAACGGCGAATTCCCGTTGATGTATGTATTTTTCTGACGAAGATATAATCGAACCGGTCAAATACATCTCATGTATTGTCAAGATATTCATTTTTTCTCATTCTGATCTTTTCTACATTGTCAACATAAATGCTGTTCATGTGATAAATAATACTGTATGTTGTATACATATGCGAGTATGATATATATAATATACTATATATCATATATATCTATATTATACAAACACATATATATAATACGTATATATAATAATATATATATATATATATTAATGGTATGTGTGTATAATATATATATATATATATAATATATATATATATAAATGTGTGTATAATATATAAATGTATATACATAAAACACACTCACATATAATATATATATATATATATAATATATAGTGAATATATATATAAATGTATGGTCCTATATATACATACATATAATATGTGTGTGTGGTGTGTGTGATATAAATAGATATATATATATTATATTATATATAGATTATATATGTTATCACACCACACACACACACACATGATTGTGAGTGTGTGTATGATATATATAAATAGAATATATATAATATATATATAAATATATATATATATATATAGAGAGAGAGAGAGAGAGAGAGAGGAGAGAGAGAGAGAGAGAGAGAGAAGAGAAAAGAGAGAAAGAGAGAGAAAGAGAGAGAGAAGAGAGAGAGAGAGAGAGAAGAGAGATATGTGTGTGTGTGTGTGTGTGTGTGTGTATTATATATAATATATATATATATCTATATAATATATATATGTGTGTGTGGTATGTATATATATATAATATATATATGTGTTGTGTGTGTGTTGTGTGTATATATAACACACCAGACACACACACACAAACATCAACACACACACACACACACAACACACACACACACACACACATTTATATATATATATATAATATGAAATAAAAAACCCCACTGTTAAAACTATTTACAGTGTGGGTTCTTATATCATAGTATCAACAACGGTAGTGTGTATTCTCCTTTTCATATATTATAATATATATATATCTATATAAATAATATATCTATAGCGTGTGTGTGTGTGTGAGTGTGTGTGTACATACATACAGATAGAGACGATAGATAGATAGCTAGATAGATCATAAGATACATGTACATATTGTACATAGATCATTGAAAACAGAAAGAATGATAGAAAAAGACTCACCGAACATACTAATACACAAACAAACAGATCATCCACAAAAAATTGACAATCGCATTTAGATAAGAAAAGGAGAGAGAAACGTAGAAATTAAAATCAAGAGACGTCCCAGTTCCCCAAAATGGACGGCACTTCCTACTGAAGAGGAAACGCGTAAATTGACCCGCCTTGACATTAGTAGGATAACTGTGCGCGCGAGTATGGATCGGCGAAGAAAGAAGCAGGCGTTTCCGATTTCCTCGTACACTTGCAGCCACGAAGCGAGATTTACGTACACACACATACACACATATTCGCATGGACAAACACACACACACACAGACATGAGTGTTGTATGTGTGTGTGAGCGTGTGTGCACACACACATAATATATATAATATATTTATATATATATATATAAAAATATAATATATATTATATATATGTATTATATATACATATATAAAATAATATTACAAGTATATATGCATATGTAAATATATATACTATATATATATATATCTATATATAATATATATATATATCATTAATATAGACATATATATGTACATACCCACACACACAATACACACACACGTTGTGTGTGTGAGTGTGTGTGTGTGTGTGTGAGTGTGTGTGTGTGTGAAGTGTGTGTGGTGTGGTGTAGTGTGTTGTGCATGTGGTGGGGTGAGGTGTGGCTGTGATGTGGGTGTTGGGTTAGCGTGGTATATGTGTATATATATATATGTGAATATATATATATATACTGCTTCAACTGTCCCAGTGGTAGAGCACTGGAGTCCGACCCTCATGGTCCCGAGTCGGCAGTCGTAAAAATAGCGCACCTGACTGCCTGGCAACGAGCCCGACTCACGGCGAAAGAAAACGGACATATCGCTGAGAAGTCAGATGATTGGGGAAGTGGCAACCGTGCCAAACAAACAAAGGGTGCGAGTGCGCGAACCGCGGTTGATTGAGTTCCTGCATGGAATAAATGGCTGTTGAAAAAAAAAAGAAAGAAAAAAAAATATAATATACATATATACTAGATATACA
>NW_025918472.1:0-20983 GCF_019202785.1 Penaeus chinensis
AGTAGCATGACCCCCCCCCCGCAACTTGAAGCTCAGAATACTGCCCAAAGTTGGGCGTGCCCAGGTTAGCAACATGGTACATTGAAGGGGGAAGTTAAAATAATCTTTACTTGCAGCCTATTCGGGCTGTAAACAAAGACCAACCTGTTCTGAGCTCTATTTTTTTTTAAAGTAAACATTAACCACATCATATAATTAGTTATTTATCTGATTTTCCTTTTTTTTTCTCTCTCTGCAGCAATATGTGAAATTGAAGAGGCATATGAGGGACGTGCATAAAATGACGGGAAGGGACCTCGAGATAAAATACAGCGAGGCGAGAACGTCGCAACACACCCTCTGTCGCGCGCCGGCCTCCGTCTGAGCAATTGTAACATTTGCGGCAAGGGCGTGCGGCACATGAAGTGCCACCTGCAGAACATGCACGGACTAGAGCCGGGCAGCGACGCGTACCGATCGGCGCTGGGCACGAACGCCGAGCGTCTCCGCGCCCCGTCCGCGGCCCGGCGGCAAGCGAACCGGGCGAGGAGAGAGGGCCTGGCCAAGATTCCGCTGTCGGTGCAGGCGTGGATCGGTCACGAATCGCGGGAGGACTGACCGTGGACGAGCGAGGCATGCTGCGCAACATGCGACTGGTGATCGAGATCCTGGCGCGGCATTCGCTGACCGTCATGGACCTGATCGAGCACCGGACGGTCAAGCGATCTTACGAGCTGTTGTACGCCGCGCTGGAGCGGGAGCGGCGCTACAAGCACAGAGCATCAACGTCATCCTGGGACATCTCAAGCGTTTCCTCGAATGGGCGTGTGCCGAGGTCAACCATCCCCTGTGCGAGCTGACCAAGCGCGAACACGCCTTCTATTCCAGATTGTGCCGCAAGAGGGGCGACCTGGAGAACATGAATAGAAAGGTGGCCGAGTACGTGCCCACGATCGCGAGATGGGACCCCTGATCCGCTGTGCGAAGCATCGGGATGTCGTGAACGGCCTGATCGACGACCGCGAGCGACCCTGGCCGAATGCAGTATCGACCTGATCCACGCCGCGCTCGCCTGGCCCCTGATCATCAGGGCGGGAGCGAGAACGGGCGTCGTGCGAAACCTGCTCGTCAGCGAAGTGCTGGAGGCGATCGACACGTCCGACGGCGTCATCGTCAAAGTCAAGCAGCACAAGACATCGTCGCTGTACGGTCCCTACCAGATTGGACTAACCGCCACCGAGCACGGCATGCTGGTCAGCTTTATTCGGCACAGGGCATGGAAGTCGGACTACGTTTTCTCGACGAACCGCGGCACGCCCTTTTCCCTGGCCAACATTCAGCGTTTCATGCGGAAATTCTTCGAGCGGTACGACCTGCCCGACTTGCGTATAGCGAGCGTGAGAAAGTTTCTGACCACGCAGGTTCACAGCGCGGGCGACGATCGGATTCAGGAGGCGACCGCGTCGCTGCTCAAGCACAGCGTGAAGACCGCCAAACGCGACTACAAGGCCATGCAGCGCGATCGGCACGCTCTCGACACGGCCAATCACCTGTCGCGAATGTTGCGGGACCAGCTGAAAGAACGGGATGAAAACGACAACAATAACAATAATATCGAGACTATTAATAATAATATTAAAGTAAATTAGTATATGTATTCGTATAAATAAATATTAACTTGTATAAATAAATATTAAATATGATATATAATATTTTATCTAGACGAAATTAAAGGTATATCATTAGCCATTAAAATGAATACCGATATTCACTCAATCGAACATGGTCTTAAGACAATATCAAATAAAATCACTGATATACATAAAGACTTAAATAATAAATATTATACTTTTGAGAAAATTTATATTGGAGGTATAATATCACGTATATGTGACATAAAGAAAGAATTTTTGTCAAATATAACTTTATCATATGAAACAAATAATTTACAAACTAGAAAATATATCTTTCCCGGAAAAAAATATGTCGATAAAGTTATAATATTAATACGTGAGTTAGATCCATATTTTGAAAATATATCAAGAAATTACTATAAATTTGAAAAACATCATAAGGATATGTATCATATTTTTGATATTATTCACAAGAAAACTAAAAACGAATCATCGCGTGGTAATATAAATAATATTAATAAAGAAATAAAAACAATCATTCGGCAATTCGAAAATTTCTATCAAGAGCTAAGGAGTCAAATAGTAACCCTGAATACAACTATGTTACTTCTACAGAATGAATTAAAGGATTTACTCATTATAATTTCACATTTTTCATATTGTCATAGTGAAGACTATAGAGATTCGATTCATAATGATAATTGGATGGAGAGGACTATATTTAAATATGATTAAATATTTTATATTTACTAGAAGCTATATGGAGAGAGAAAGTTGATACCCATTAGTAGATATAAAGTAAATATAAATATATATATATAAATATATATATAAGGTAAAAAAATAATACATTCTATAATATTCTAATAAAATAACAATATACAATATGGGAAGTATTGTAAGGTACGAAAAAACATTAAACAAATTATTTACAAGTTTTGATTCAGGTATCACAGATATTATGAAAAAATGCTCGATTAGAAACGAATATTTGGAAGAAATATGGCGTCTTCAGTTTCTATTAGATAATGTTTTAATACATAAAAAAGTAAACATAAATGAATTTGTAAAAATTATTGTGACATTTAACCAAAAACAATATTTTGATAATGATGATGAAACTAATAATAATTATTATAATGATAATGATGATACTTTCAATAGATTTTATTAAAAAGAATTTTTGATAATGATAATGACACGGATGATACTTTAAACGAAGATTTTACAATTTCAACAATCGATACTAAAGGAATATCAAAATTAAAGCAAACGCTTTTAAATATACACAAATCTATAACAACAGATACCACCGATATTGTGGATATCGTTCATAATAATAAATATACTTCCGATATAAAAAATGAATATATAAAAGATCAAAAAACTATTATTGATGAACAATTAGACATGTGGAATAAAGAGTTAAAGGTAATTATGCCATGGCGAGTGAATCTTTGGATTTTATTTTAAAAATAATAAGAGATATGGATAATAAAATTAATGAATTAGTGGAATCTGGTGTCGATGACCATATACAAAAGGAATGTTTTATGTTTCATCTTGACATTATAAAGTTTTCGGATTGGTGCAAAAGGAAAAACATAGAGCCTGACATTATTGAGGTTGATGAATGATATTGATAAACCAGACACCATTGCTATATTCATAATAATCCCATATCTGTATACTGTATAAGATGTTGATAATTTAGTGAGTTGTCAAAAACAACTATAAATATATTATATATAAATGGTTATATGTTTTATAGAAACATGTAGATTTATATAAATATATATATATATATTACAAAATGGGAATTTGGATGATCTTGTATTGGTTAATAGCAGGTTATATATTATATGTATATATATCCCATAATATAGATGAAAAATTAAAAACAATCCCCATAATAGTATATTCTGTTATTTAGAACTGGATACGATAAATAGTATGAATGAATTATCTGATCAATCTAAATCTGCAGTTGTCACCAAAATAATTCCATATCTTTCGACGTTGACCACTATAAGGTTATTAAATAAATATATATACAAGTAAAATTATAAAGGTATATATATATTCAAAGAAAGAAAAAACCTTAGGATGCATAATATTGTACAAGGTATTATATCTTCTTCTAATATACAGGATAGTAAGGAGTTTATTTGTTCCGAAGCGGATATTATCATCATAATTTTGAATAAAAACTTTATTCTAAGTGATAAGAGAACAAGTATTACCAAACATAAAAAAAATATCGAAAAAACCTACATATCAACACTGTTATCAAAATTTGTACATAAAAAAAGCATCAATAAAGCCTTATCCAATTTGTCATATTATATACAAAATGAAACAAGAACTAAGAAAGAATATTTCATACTCATGAAAGATTCAAAGTGTATGGAGATTTATTCTCACAAGTCGTCGTTTATACACGACACCGGTCATGTTAATAAAATTAATTGTACATGTGAATGGAAAACGAAACCATCAAGCTTTCTTTTTCGTTCACCACCACCATCATATAAAAAATTTAAGTGTATAAAGTCACGTTATATTTTTCTTTTCACCAGTCAATATATTCCATCGATACTCCAACAATTTATTGATGACTCCGTGAAACTGTCTATAAGAATAATATATGTTACATCTGAAAAAGAAGCTACGAATATAAATCTTGGTCGGATAGTAGATCATCTTCCAAATAATTGTATAATTACAGTATTGATTCAACGTCTAAATAATAATGGTTAACCTCAACAAATAAATACTTTTGTTTAATAAAAAATCTGATAAATAGATAATAGAATTTCTTTTTATATCCCTTCAATAGATGATTATTTAAAATTATTCATAATTATTGTTTAGAGAATAATAGTTTATTTCATATAAACTAAAATTTATATTTGATTATCGTTAGTATCAATAAAGACACTTGTATTCTATGATAATAGAATTTCTTTTTATATCCCTTCATTAGATGATTATTTAAAATGATTCATAATTATTGTTTAGAGAATAATAGTTTATTTCATATAAACTAAAATTTATATTTGATTATCGTTAGTATCAATAAAGACACTTGTATTCTATGAACAAACCCAAACAAAAAAATGTCAGAGATATACGAATATGTCGGAGATATACCAAATCCATACGATCCTAATTTTTCTTTCCATTTAACTCAAAGGGATAAAAGTGAAACAGTGAATCCGATCGGTGGGTTTCTTCCAGGGGAGAATATTGTCAACGATTTTGCGTCCATAGATTGTCACAATACCTTAGTATATTGTAATGCTGATGTATCATCTAAAAATTACATTTCACAGTGTCAAGTATGTGATACCATTGGAGGAGGAATATGTCTAGAAGCATCTCATTTATCCAAATATAATACTTTGATGAGTAGCATCACAATTAATAATGATATTATTAATAATAATAATAATAATAATAACCATACAGAGGTTATCAATGCTGATAATGTCTTAAAAAATGATAAGACTATAAGCGCTAATGTGAATAATATAAAGGAAAAAATCGGTATATGTGTACCAAAAGGAAGAAAAAATGATGAATTGAACAATAAAATTAATCATTACACCACAGATATTGTAGTAGGGGTCATTGGTGATTATGATCATGTATATGATAATAATGGTTTACGCGTTGAGCAAACTGTTGTAACGAAAACGACCATGTGTAAAGATGATAGAATCGTTAGAAAAAATGTACAATTGGTCAGAGCAGATCCTTTGGCGGCGAGTTTTATGAACTGTAACGACATTGTTATATGTGGAGGCGAAGGCGTGGGTTATCCCATACACCCTCTGAAAAAAACTCTTGTGCAATCTGTGGACGATATCGACTTTGATATTGTCGGCGAAGCTGATCTCCTAAGTTGCGGATGCGCCGAAGGCTACACTATGATCAAAGATCCCGTGACTAATCTACCAACGTGTCAAAAGGGAGGAGGACAACGACAGGGACTTTCTTGTCCCGTGACCATAACCGACGGCGTCACCGGGACGGTACGATGTGTCTGTAATCCTGCAACTCAAGTCAGTTTATTCGAAGTGGTTGATTCCATTACAAAGGGAGGGTTATCTACAGACTATTCTATAGATATGGTTCAAAGTTTTTCCGTTTTTAAAGATGAAATATTAGAGGGTATGGATACTTGCATACCCAAACCAGGGGTGGACCCGAGAGTCTCTGCTTTTGGTTACAGTTTCGCGGCTCATGTATTTTATGATGATGTTGAGAACGATAATGGCTCATCATTCAGACTAGAAAACAATAATGGAGGTCATCTTATGACCGGAGGACTCGTTAGGCGAGGAGGGGTTACCAGTGGAGGTGACTGGATATCCATTATAGATAAAGAACGTACCCCTTCTTCACCTACTGCTGCTGCTAGTAATCAACATGAACAGAGAGCCTCCTACTCTATCGGAGGCGTTAGTCCGTTTTTAGGCACGGGAGGGATACCAGCACATGTTTGGGGTGGTGATCTATGGAACGATAATAATATTATAGTTGGTGGGTCTATACCAGATAGAGATCACGGTATCGTCCATCCCAACGGATCACTAAAAATGGTACCTCCATCAACCACAGGTATACCTGGTGTTGGAGTAACTTTAGAACATGCTGTAGGAATGATCGCTTCAGCGGGCCGATATTATCCCGGTGGTGTATACAAGAGAGGCGGTGACTTGTCAACAAGAAATTGTGATATTAACAGGGAATCGTGTTTTCTCGAAAAAGTTACAAACATGGACAGAGATAATCCTCTGACTCAAATGATGAGTACGAATGATCCTGGAGCGTGTGCAGCGGCTTTTATCGTACCCTTTTTTCACGACAAGTGTTATACTGATTATGAGAACGACCCAGCAGCGGCTCGCCTGCCCCGAGAGGCGCCCACGCAGCGACTGGGGGGTTTAACGGGACATTCCCATTCACGGCCCATGGCTTGGGCTATAGGCTATACACCCATTGAACGTCTCTTTAGATATTTTTGTTCAACCTCAAATAAAAAGTTTACCCTTTCCCGATAAAATCATTTCTATGTTTCCTCATATGATTCAGAATAATTTTTCCGGAGATGACGACTGGCAGCACCTATTCGATAGCGACTTTTCTGAAACCCGCGTTGATTTATTAGGCGGCCTGTTCATTCAACCAACGACGATATGTGGTTCGGGAATGAGTTCCCTCAACACAAAATGGACGGAAGAGATGATTTCCGTTAATTTACCGTGTCTTGTGGATCACTATAAAATAGACGACGGCAGAGCACGCATTGTCGATGAGAGCGTTACGAACCAAGAAGTTAAAATGAACTATACGAGATACCCTACTGCCCAAAACCTCGTTGCCAACCAAACGGGCATGTATACGGGTTTTTCGTTGCCAGGAGGCAAAGAAAATAGTGTTTTTTCTAATCATCAAAATCGTCACCATAATGAGACGTACAACTTTATCGATACATCTGTATTTGGTGCAGAAAATGTCATATGGAATAATATAGGATTCACAACATTAGCCCTGCCCCAAGATATACCTGTTGCCACTTTACCCGAAGAATTGAGATTTTCCAAACGAAATGATTCATTTGGCTTGAGTAAAACATCTCTAGCCGATTTTAAAAACAAGTATGCCAAATTTGAGGACGAGTTGGTCGATTTCTCGTTGGCAGAAAAGGACAACATCTATAATCCTCCCGCCGTTTACGAAGATGTCGTTGATTTTCCCTCTAAATATATAAACGATTGGGTTCCGGGAAGACGCGATGGTCTAGTGCCGTCTTTAAATTTAGCAGAATCCTTTTTTAAAATGAGACCTTTCTGTTCGAGATATTTCTTTACCAAAAACCAGCAGTGTTATTTAACGACTGGGAAGCAATCCGCATACATCGGGCGATCTCTTTCAAGGTATTGCGTCTGCTCCCTGTAGTAAATATGAACTAGGAGGTTATGCAGGATATCCGTCCTCAGGCTCTCTAAACCAGTATGTGACCCTATTGTCGCCTCGTTCTTTTGGACCAGGGAACGCCGCTCACGCTGACAATGATTTAGATGAAACGAGTCTTTTTCTAGCGGTTAAAGTGTTATTACAGTCAAATAAAGATATATATTCTTATCTAATGGATTATGCTGCTAAACAAAAATGCAAATGTCTAACAGATATATATTGTTCCGAAAAGGAGAACGAAAATAAGAAAGAAGTTGCCGCGGCACCGAGTAGAGGGAATAGATTTTCCCCATATTTGTTTTGTCGATCAACGCCCAGACATCACTTGCCCTTAATGTATGCTCTCCTGAGAATTCAGAATAGAGACCCGTCGGTTATTGACGCCCTTACCAAAAAGAGTCAATTTAACATTTTACAAAATTTAAAAACAGAGAATCATGCATTACCGGTAGCAGCTAATCGGTTCACAGCTACGAGAAACAATGCGGCCTTTACACATTTCTTTGCCAGAGAACCTATAGTACCCTACGACCGCACTATACCGTTATCGTCTTTAACGTTTCCACGACCATTAGACTATCATAGTGATGCTATTCTACAGAGAGACGATTGGGGATACAATGTCCTCCAAGGCGAGCCTCAACATTTAATGATAAAAGACGCGAATGGACAATTCATTCACGAGCGACTCATAGACTTTTACGAATCTTGCTGTAGAGTCTCCCCTAATATGATATGTTCCGATACATTCTCTGCATGGCACGAGGGCCCTAAAGGAATTGTGGCCATGTACGGGACACCTGTTATGGGTAATATTAAAATGTTTCACAGCGTTCACCCTACTGAAAAAACTCGACGAGAAACATCTCCGCTCCCCATGAGAATGATACACACGTACAGTATTAATACCCCGTATATGGGCGGTTTTGAATGTGGACAGACCCCCGCTGAAGGCATGTTAACGCGAGGAATAGAGGCATGGTATCATCCATTTACCAAATCACCACTGGGTGATGAGGTGACGACTACTCTCGAAGGAATCAGAGCGAGAACGCAAGAGCCCTTTGAGCGATTAGCTGTGAGAGGTTTTAGAGAAATACACCAATCCCTGCTGGCTAAATATTCCCTTTTGTCACATTATGGTATCGATGGTCTGATTAGCTTTACATATACTGACAAAGAATCTCGTAATCCAACATCTATGAACAATGGATCTGCTCGATATCCCTTTGCCTGCCAGAGCGACAGGGTCCCCTTTCCCTTAACGATGCAAATGACAATGCAAACGAGAGCATTACTTGACATGAATGTAAATAAGCAAATATCTAGTAATATAGAATTTGAAGAGAGGAACTATACAATACATTAATAATATCATAAGATGGCGAAACAAAACAAAAAGGGACAAGATGAACCGATAATATTATGTATAGAATGCGATCCTCCTATATTTAATAAGAAAGAAAGATTAAATGAAAATAATATAAAAGAACACATGTTACAATCTTCAATTTGTTGGGTGCCTCGAATTAGAAAAAGAAAGGTTTATATTTTATGTTTATGTTCCAGTGCTAATACTATAATCGAATTACAGAAAATTGCCCATACTGTTGATTTAATTTTATTATATATAAAACAAATATATAATCTAAAGTTACAAAAAAACTATCTCGTTTCTCCTACAGGATATAATCTATTACTCTATAAAAGTGGTAATGATAATAGTCATATTAATAATGATAATAAAATATCTGTTATGGATATATGGGTATCAACGGCTAGAAGTGAAACTATTCGATTTTTCGAAAAGCAAAATATAAATCAATATATACCAAACCTATATTTCAATGATAATAGTAAGGATATTAAAAAAATATTAAACAATTGTCTTTCTCAAGTTAAATATATATCTCGGTTATATTGAAAAGATGAAAAATATAAGCATAGTATGAGGATGTGTGGTAAGTTTTATATATATATATATATAATATATATATATATATATATATATATATATATATAATATATAAATATACATATAATATAAGGTATATCTATCTTATTCATTAATCATGTAACTAAAATAATAATATTAATAATAATAGTAATAATAATATTAATAATAATAGTAATAATAACAATATTAATAGTATTGATAAAAATAAAAAGAAATGGATTATTGTCATCAGCTCATCAGCTCCATAAAAAGACTCAATACCTTAATTTTACAAGCACATTGTATACAAGGATCTACAGATTTAATAAAAATGACATCGTTATACTTATTTCGGGATGTGTACAATATCATACAAAATACACCGATTTTTTTATCGGAAATGCCCTATTCTATGATCATTGTTATAAAAGTATCGAATATAGATATCAAACAATTTTTTAATTTATATACACCAAAGAATTTTTTTATAAAACATTTAAAATCCGGAAAGGTAAATTATCCTGGCGTGCTTTATAATAAACCTTTTCTACAAGTTATGCGACACCTCGAATCGTGGTTTGATAAAAGACTAAGAGATAATTGTCCAAATTGCAGTATGGGAATTAGGGAAAAGATATGTGGCTACAGTAACGATCTTGATATGGGTTTTTCATTGTCTTTTCCGATAATGGTCGATGTATCTGGTTCACCTTCAGAAAACAGCCGTATTGTCGATTTCCGAATGATATATATAGCAGGTTATTCTAATAACGAAAAAGAAAAAGTTCACGGTGTTTTCTCGTTTCCAATTATATCTGGAACTTTATTAGAATGGTCTACCCGTGATAGTGATGTTAATAACGATTATAGTTATAATGGTGATGGTCCGAGTAATAATAACATTATAAAAGGAGACAATGATGATGAACCCGATAGCAACAGTAATTCCGTTTCTAAAATGTGTTGTTTACTTCATTATTTATGGACAAGAGAACTTTCAAGAGAAATGTTTGAATCAAATACTTGTCTCGTAAGAGCATTATCTATAAATCCTACCAAAGTTAATATTAGTAATATTCGCAATAAACAATATCTTACCATCAAAAAAACATATGAAACTATAGGATGTAACCCTAGCGAATCGGTATATGTACAAGAATTTTTAGATAAGGTTAAAGTATTATTGTTACTTTAGTGAATGGCAAGAAATAAGATTGTAAGTAAATTTTATATATTTTTTTATTATTATTATTATTATTATTATTATTTAAATTGTATTCGTTATTAATCATGGATGCATTCGTAACTATATTCTGTATACCAGTTGGATGTATTATTATCATTCTTTTATTACTTTTTATTTTGGGAAATCATCATATGATAAACTCGTCTAAGCAACTATTCACCGGTTATGATCAACAAGTTACTACAATCAAGAGTGAACTGGAGAGTTATAAAGAAATGATGAAAAAATTTTGGAGTTCTACAAACAAAGAAAATCTACACAAGTATATGTTTAGTATTGAATCGGATAGTGACGGAATGGGAATGAGGTATGGAAAGTATGAATATCAAATAAAAGATTATATTTTTAAATTTCAAAGCAATAATCCGAAACATGTACAAGTGGAAACAGTAAATAGGGCCGCTTTCCTTAATCTGTCAAAGAGAACCCTTCGGAGATTTACAACTCCACCTGATTCTTCCAATAGTATTATTAATCCACCTAATTCTCTCAATAGTATTTCTAATAAAATTCATAAAAAGGACTTTATTGTAATGATATCGATTAACAATATATACTTTATTAATGATGTAGAAAATATTAATCATGATGAATTTGTAATTGAAATTGTAGCTGATATTCATATGTGTATGGATCCGCAAAATAAAGCAGATAAAAGAAAATGGACATGTCTATCGTAAGTGCTCAAGGTACATCCGGATCCGGATTCAAAAACTCAATGTTATTTACATTGAATAATAATAAAATCGAAATAACTCCCAAAGGAAATGTCCAAAATAAAATACTTTTACATGTACGGCAAGATAAAAAAGTGACCCCTAGACTCGAAGGGAGTTGGAAATTATGTGTACTCTTTGAGGAAATGGCGTGATATGGCTGTATTTAGTAAAGACTTATTAAAACAATTTATAATTTAATTTCGTCTTTTATTTCTATCATATAGTGGTATAAGATACATTTTTATTGATAAAATGTATTTATCTAGATTACTGATTTAGACTTAATTTTTATTAAAATTTCAAAAAAGTGAAGCAGTCGATTAAAAACACATATAAACGCTTTAAGGCAATTGTTTTTTCTTTCTCTCTTTTCATTTCATCGTAATGTATATGGTCGTCCTCCACCATATTAGAGCAATTTGTGTTTGTATCTCTTTTCATCTTATTACAATATATATGGTCTATATTAAACCAATTTCTTTTCTTTTTCTCTCTTGTGTTTTTTTTCATCTCATAGTCTATATTATTAAATGATTTTTGTTTTTGATATGCATGACATTCGGTGGCGGCGGCATTCTGATCATTGTCCACTTTGTCTGGAACTGTATTTTTCTTTTGCTTTGGGCGTATGCCATCTTGACAATATTGATGAAATGTAGTTTCTTTCTTTTTTTTTCATTGCTAAGATTTGTATTATTTAATATGACAGGATTAGTGGTATCTGTATTGTTTACATCATTGTTAATGATATCATTATTATCACAAGCACTGTCTATATCAATGGTATTAAATGATACATGTCTTTCTTTTGGGTTATTGGTTATAATTTTATTGTCTTCTTCTTCATTTTCTCCTTTTTTATCAATGTATATATTTTCATATATATTTTCATATAAGGATGAGGAAGCAGTATCCTTATGACGTGGAATATCTTCAAAGGAAAATGTTCTATTTAGCTTCTCTTTTTCCTTATCGGTTAATATAATATTCACACCATTGTCTGTATTTACTTTTAAATCTTCCCTCTTATCAGTCATAGTGTAATTGTTGTGAACTTTTATTCATAGACAGACATGAATATATATAGATTATCGTTTCTATTTTTTTTCATATAAATTTAATATGTATATAAATAAAGATTTATATTTAATTATATATATATAATATATATTTGATAATCAATAATTATATTATTATTACTTATATATTATATATAATATATATTTATATTCAATGGATACAAGTAATATAAAAGAAACGTGGAATATACCACAAGAGCAGAAACAGAGCGATAATGTAACAGTTCTTACAGACTTTAATGACAATGTAAAATTTTATATGGGCCCAATGTACAAAGATATAGCCTGTATGATAGAAGAAGATAAATCTAGTAACATTACGAATAAATTGTTTATAATTTTCATTATCTCTCTTAGCCTATGTTATTGGGGTGTTGTATTGTATCGATTGACTTTGTATTATGAACGCTTAAAGAAAGTTAGTTCATGTAACAACTTGATTAATACTTAATACGAATGTTTCATGTTGATGGTAACAGGCATATATAAATAAACCCTATTGGGATACATGTAGATGTTATTATTAAAAAAAAAATGCCTACAATAGAAAAGGTGGAACTGGACGTTGATAAACTCGATGAAATTTCACATCATGAAAATGCAGCTCACCATCACAATTATAATACGACTCTTAATCTAATTGACACTTCTTCCCTCGAATTCCAATTGAATACTTGTGGCACTATAACGGATAAAGAAACTTTAAAACAAACCATCAAATATATAGATATATGGCCGAGAATTATTATAGTTGAAACAAATAATCGTATTACTAACGAGTCTATATCAACTTTGAGCTTAAACAAATTGATCAAGTTTAGATTCGAGGCATTAAACAAGCACGCGAGCAGTGATGATGGTCTCTCTACAGACATTATTCAATCTACAATAAAAAGACTAGAATATATAAAATCCGTTCTACCGACAATAATCATTTTACAGCCTAATGAATGGGAAATAAAAGAAACGGGAAGAATATATTTTTCATTAAAGGGCCATGAGGGGTTACAAGATTTGGTAAGTGTTTTTGATGTCGCTTTCGAAGATTGGATATCAAAAACATTGTCAGTCATCAGTCTGGATACGGAAGCCGTCTTCTATCCACATCTTGATATTTTGGACATTGTACTAAATCATAATGCATTACTCTCGACATGCAAGTTGTTTAGTACTCGTCTAAAGAGACAAGTCATATTCAGACTCAAAGGAACCCATCTGGTCATAACTTCTCCATTGTATTCTGGCAAGACCAATTATAATTTTTTAACAACAGAAAAGTATAAAAAACGTAAGCATGATTTAACGGATAACGATATAATACTTATGATTGAAAAAGGCCTCTATCAAAATCACCACTCTATAGAAAAGATTAAAGATATTACATCTTACCATAAACCAGAGGAAGATTATGGTTGTATTCATATTGATAAAAATTTTCGCTATTCAGTGAAGGATGCCGATAAAAAAACTATTCCATTAATGTTAACACAAGGGTTTATTCCTGGCTATACCGTATTGGATGGAATTAGTAGTCATGAGGAGGAGAAGGAGGATGATGATGATGGTGGTGGTAGTAATGGTGGTGGTGATAATTATTATGACAATAGTACAAGGAAAAAGGAAAATCAGTTTAAAACAGCTCATTTTTTAATAGCATGTGCAGTCATCGAGAATACACATGAGCGAAATAGAAATGCGAGGGACGAAGGTGCAACTGTAACCACGCATAAGCGTGCAACTGGGACCACATATAACACGATGGATGAGAGAGTCGATGAAGCTACATGCAAAGACGATAATAATAGCGTTACAATGGATGATGAAACGATACATGTTAAAAGAACGAGTGGTAAAGATATGGAAAATCTCTTAAAGACGAACAATGATACGATACATAAAGTTAATAAAATATCGACCGAGAATTATGCATTGGTTTCTTCAAATTGGAAAGTGGATACGGTGGCTGTTTTCAATAATTTCATCGACGCGAATAAAGTCATATCCCAGAATGCCGAGCACAAACATATGAATATCAAAGTCGATATCCAGATAGATGGAAAAAATCTCGCATCATCCACCATTACGGGTCTTAATGCCATGAACGGGTTATCCGTTTTCAGAGGAGGCAGATTAGTGTGCGATTCCGATGGACGCGTGCATTTTCGCCCCATCTTTGACGAGTGTTTTCCTGAGCAGTATTATCCTCATATTCCCATAAACGAATTAATATCCTATTTACTAGATCCTCCACAGTCTATCCGAGAACGAGAGGTCGCCAGTTACGAAAGATATCAACCTGCCGTCAGGTTATTGTACAAGATACTGTTTGAAAATGATATAAGAGACAATGAAACATCTGAGCCTACAAATAATGACAACTTTGTAAAAAGAATTTTAACTAAAATGAATAAATTAACACTGCTATTGTCACAGAAGCTGTTCAGTGTATGTAACTCATCCTTATTTATCGATCGTTTATGGAACGATCAATACTGGGATTTTCCAATCGGTGTAGTCGTTTGTCTATACGGGATGTTGTTGGAACGACTCGATATCGCCCACGAATTATGGAAAGTAACTCACGAGGCAGTACTCGTGCGATTATTGTTTCCCGTTTTCGATTCTATTATAGAAAATGGTGTTTGGGTCGCACCCCAAGTAAGATCGTTTATGGGGTGGACTATAGAAGATGTGCTTTTACCACTATTAAAAAATAAAAATACACTAATATTAACCAATGAGGATGTGGAGAATATAACCTATTTGGCCTTTCAGTGGATCGCCATAGATTCCGCTGCCAAGAATAAAGGTCTCTGTAAATGTTTTCCCAATAGTCTCACATGGTTTTATATAGAGCCAAATAGAAAAATGATCGACTATGTACACAGTCCAATCCCAAAATTTATATTGTCCGACCATATGCTCTTGTTCGAAGCTCCCATAACATCCAAGACTGTGCGTTCCCTTATCCAAAACTGGATACCGTCAAAACGAATAGGAGATAGGATATTCGCTATTAGAAATCTCGTTATGCCCGTAAGACGATCATTCTCTTATTCGTATTCATTTACACTAAATTCGTTAAATGGACTGAGAGTAATTGTTAAAGGTTTATCGCCTCATAATAATAATAGTGTAGATAATGAAAATAACAATAATTATAGTGAAGACGATATATTAATTAAATACCATTATATCCCCCCTTTAGCTCTTTCGGAACCCAATACCGGACTCTTGTCGCTCGGAACTTTAAAAGATTTAAAGATGCTCGACGCATCTCTCAGTGTCGTATGGACCGATAAGGCATCGTCGCAATGTCCAGTTAGTGAGATTGTCAAAAGAGAGATGAAGCAAAAAAAATATATTACGGAGGATAATACCAGTAATACTGATATGATCAATGACAAATACATAGTATTAGAAAATGCAAATTTTTATATCAATTATTGGGTGTCGCAATTGTCATGTGAGACTCTCGAACTTATAACCAATAAAAAGAAGAGTACACATTCGTTTATTGACGGTATTGCGGAAGATTTACCCCTCAATATAGTCGAAGAGATGGCTTCGCCTATTATAAAGAATTGTATAACTTTTCACAGTAGCGACAATGATGGGTTTGCTTGGTTGTTCGATTATGGAATAAATTTTCAGCTGGTCAAGCTAGAACCCCTATCAAATCATGTTCATCTGTCCAACTCGACAGGACTAGACAAACTTGATAAACTACTTGGTAATTTTACTACAACTCGCGAAAATATAAATAGCAATATATCCAATAATAATAATGATGATAATAATAATAATAATAATAATAATAATAATAATAATAATAATAATAATAATAATAATAATAATAATAATAATGATAATCGTCAAAACTACATACCAAACTATGGTGATCACAAAATGCGTACTCTGGTCCCTTTCCAATTTTTAGAACATGTAAAACATTATCATTATCAAAAACAATGGAACACAACTAACGAAACTACAGAAAATTCCTCCTCGGCGTTTAATATTGACAGTACCTTAATTTTTATTTATAAAAAGCTTCCCAAAGTATTAGAGTGTATCATGTTGCGCATAATGATTACATCTGAACCGGAAGAAATAGAACTCGTAAGAAAATTATCAATCAACGTCTCCAGAATAATAGCGGATAGCCTCCTAATCTGTTTGATCCCAGAAACGCTCACAATATAAAGATGACGCTTGAGGAGCCCGTTACGATAACGCGTGATGAAATGGGAGTATTTTCTTTGCACAAAAATGGAAATAGAGATACCCAAGATGAGAACGACAACAACTCGATGATAACCGAAATTTTATCCTCGTCGAAATTCTTGAATTTAATCAATGAGAAAAATATAGATTATAAAGATACACTACGGGATTATTTCAATTCCTTAAATTGGTCTCGATCCCTCTCTAGCCTCTTTACCAAAGAAGAACGAGAAATTATAGACCGTGAAAATTCACCCGTACAGAAAAATATAAAGAATAGGAGAGGACTGGAAAATATCAGTCAAACGTGGACAGACGAGAATATTAACCGGCCGTATATCGTTCCTACTTTTCAGGGAAAGGATGGCAACAGATTTGCCTTATTAATGAACATGCCCGATAATCTTTATATTTATGTACCCACACTTCTTACATCGTTCTCATGGCCGAACAAATTAAAACCGTACTTGAAATGGCTAAAGAGAAAACTAAACATTTGATAAAAAATAAAGAAGAGCAGTCACGCGATATCATAAAATACAAGGACGATATCACTCAAAATTTTCTCGAAATATGGGGTAATAGCGGTAAACAAAATAAAGTAGAAGAGGCTTTTCGACAAGATATGTTATCTGCTCTAAAAAGCAAACAGAATATAGCAATAAGAAATAAAAAATTACTTTTTAATCTTCCCTTTCTCTTAGATATAAGTTTATACCGACTGCATCTGGCCATTAGAAGTATTATGGATATAGATTACTATATTAAAGTTCCAAATTTTTGGCGTATGATGGATATTGATGAAATGTTAAAATTTGCCATAAGCCTTATGCTTCTCACGCTAGAAAAACTTGTTAACGTTGGTCTAAATACAGCAAAACGGTTCTCGGAAATAGCCGAGGCGGCCAAATGTTTACATAAGGCAGAAGATAATGTCATGTTTTAGAGTCTAAAACATATATATATATAAATATATAAATAAATGGTTGTTATTGTTTTCAGTGTCATATTCGATGATAATATATAACATATTACCAATAAATGAGTTTTATTTCTTAATTCACTAATATAACAAAGATATTTTGGATTTAATTCTAAACCCATATTATCCACCACCCGATGAACCAACTGACGATGAAAATTACAATCTGATCCAGTCATTGTCAAGTTGGTCATCGTAAGCAGCGTACTTATATCATAATTAACTACAATCATTGGAAATACTATTGTTTTGGACATTGTGGTGCCATGTGGTAGGTTTCGAATGCTTATATCATCATCATCATCATCATTGTCACTACCACCATCGCCATCACCATCATCATTATTGCTATATTTCATAAAGAAACAGTCCAAGATACCCATTGTTTCTAATATATTCTTATAAACGCTACATGCAATCATAAATTCGATCATTTCTTCTCTATTATTCTCAATTATTTTTTTTAGGCGAGCAGCTGGATTATCTGCTCTGTACACCAATTCGAAGCAAATGTGCAAATGGTAACAAGCGTATTGAAGATGAGCCACATCCGATGAACCCCAAACCGTGTTCAAGTGCTTGTAGATGATACTGCCCACCGATACCGATGCTGGCAAGGCAGCGTATAGGAATACGTGGCGGTCGACATTGGGTACATATACATTACACAGCATAGCATCCACACTGCCATCCTCTCTCACCATTAAAATATTAGGACCGTCTATCGAGAGCGATACTACCCGTCGCCGCCTTTTGTAATATTGTTCTTCCTCTTCGACAGGTTCAAAAGGTGCCAATATAAACAGTAGAGGCTTAAAGATCTTTTCAACTCTTTTCGTTGAGCCACAACGTGCCGCTTCGATGGCCGTTGAAAAAGTTTTTAAATCTTTAGGATTCAATGACGAGAAATGGTGATGGCGGCGCTGTTGATTCGCGGTGCTAGGTGGCAGCGGCAGCGGCAGCGGCGATGGCGGTAGTGGCGAGTGATTTGCCCCTGCTTTGGCTTCAAACGAGGACGGTGAAAATGAACCTAATATTATATTATAATACAAGGTAAAAAATGTATTTCCAGCCATGGTAATTCCGGCATTTTTTTGTCTATCCGATATCTCGTATACACCATACTGGAGAATGTGTTGTGTAATTCTACATGGAACTTCCATTGGGTTGAAAGTGCATTTCACTTTTTTACTTTCATCGATATCCGTATGAAGAGCGTCACACAACACGCGCGTCCAATCGTCAGTCTTATAGATGAGAGCACCACCATCACCACCACCACTGTCAGTGTCATTGTTCCATTTCTGTCGGCGCTTTTGAATTAATCCAGAATGAATCGTCTTGAGACCAGTCTTGATCAATTTCATTAAATTGGCAACGTGAACATTCTTATTAGACGATTCCAAAACTGTCTCGCATGGAATAAAAAGGATTCGCTTCAGCATGGCCGTATCCAATCCAAATTGAAAAGTATATGAATTGGACATAAAGAAGAGTGCAATGGTTGCAATGACTTCTTTGGAAGACTCGAAAAGGTCGCGCGTGTGGACCGTGGCCATGGTAGACACGACTCTCTTAATCATGTTACAGCTAAATTGTCCACTCAACAGTTTATTGGATACGTCTCCTTGGCTCGTACGGTAATCGTCCCTCGCCATATCTATCGTTGACGAACAAGTATAATCCTGAATTTGACGAACCAGGGGGGTTATTATATTATTAATATAAACCCTTTACTATTATTAATATGGATCCCTTTTCTACTTTTGTTTTTAACACTCGCATTTTCATTATTATTATTATATTTATTATTACTCGTTGTATTATCATTATCATTATTCAATACCGACACATTTTGTTCATTGGTTCTAATTCTATTTTGTAAAATTTGTAGTAGGCTCTTACCCGAATCCAAGGGAATTTTAGATACATCATTTAGTACAAGTTCTATGGTATTACGATCGAGTTTAATAGCTTTTGTATTAGAAAGGGAGATTTTAGTCAAGTCCATATGCAATGGATCAAATAATACATGAACGATAAACTCTTCTACCCCCTGACGAGGATTTACATCCAAGTTCATAATAGCATCATTATGGCCCTGAATACAGCTTTTAATATTTTATTTTTATGAATCATATTTTTCCCAATTCGCTTACATTTATCATTATAAGGACTAAAGGCATGCATAGTATACAAAACTCCGCAAGAGTCGCCACTATTGTTCATTTCAAGCATATTTCTCAAGTTTATATTACAAGAATCAAAAACGTTTGTTTCGTGTAAATGATGATATATAGAGCTATTCGGTTTGAGTATGCTCGTAAGTAATTTTATGCCTTTGCTCCACGAATCGGTTTGACTGATTATCAATTTTCCATCAGATGCGACAAAACTCTTTATCGAGCACAATTCTTGAGCCACACTATCCAAGGCTGCCTGCGATTCTCTCATGTGGTTCATCATCTTTTTAGTCTTTTTTTTAATATCATTTTGTAATAATGTATTGATATGTTTAAAGAATATTCCATCCTCAAGTTTTTCATCGATTACATGTCCCATATACATATATGTATTCTGAGTGGTGGCGGTGCCATCGTGGCCAAACGCATCCGTATCCAAGGTAGCAATGTCGGTAAATAAATCGCGGTAATCGTATAGTTCAATCATGTCATCGTCATCAAAACTGTCTACGTTTCCCTCAATATCAATCACGCTCTGCATCTTGACCCTGTCGAGATGTTCCCAGACATCGGTTATAGTCCTTGTACTCGGATAATATATTGGCTATCACGGCGGTTTCGGTGTTTGTAAAATAGTCTTGATCACCTGACAAATATGCTGGTTTATATCCAGTCCCAAAGAAGACAACAGCCGTAAAATCTTGTATTCTCTCTCGACATCTCATAGTCTAAGGCCGCGTCCGAATTACTGATAAAATACTCGGTAATATATTCCTTTCTACTTTTAATGGTGTATTGGTTATTATCGTCGTTATGATATTTATTCTCCCATTGGCGATAGCTACCACTGAAAGGTACAACATTTGACTCAGACAAAATGCAATCATGTTCCGTGGATTTAATTTTTCTAAAACAGTATTATCCTTCTTGTTCCACCAGGCGATATCTGTCAAAAATATTTTTCTGTTTACATCGTAAACGTCGTCTTGATGGTGGTGGTGGTGGCGGCGGTG
>NW_025918473.1:10000-12500 GCF_019202785.1 Penaeus chinensis
TATATATATATATATATATATATATATGTGTGTGTGTGTTTGTGTGTGTGTTATTGATAAGAATCATAATCGCAATAATATAGACGATAAAAATGAATCGTAAAAAAAGAAAAATATGTATTGTTAGTATCAATATCATTATTATTATTATCATTATTATTATCATTAATACCATTATTATCATTATCAATATTATTTTAATTATTATTATTATCATTATTATTATTACTATTATTGTTATAATTATTATATTTATTATCATTATCATTATCATTATTATTATTATTATTACTATTATTATTATTATTATCATTATTATTATTATTATTTTATTATTATTATTATTATTATTATTATTATTATCATTATCATTATCATTATCATTATCATTATCATTATCATTATCATTATCATTATCATTATTATTATCATTATTATTATCATTATTATTATTATTATTATTATCATTATCATTATTAATTATTATTATTAATGTGTTCCTCTCGAATTAAGAACTTGTCACTTTAGCAGTTCAATCCTCTAATCTCAAAAGCAGCTTAAGGAACAATCACGCGGCGAGGCTGCACGACTACACATGAGCACTTTTGCACATTTGTCCCCCCGAGAGACACTTCCTTCTCCCTCTCCTTGCAAACACGGTCTTCAATCCTCTAATCTCAGAAGCAGCTTAACTCATTCGCCCCGGATTTATGTTGTCCCCTGTAGTTTTTGGTGAATTTTGTACATACAGATGGCTCCACATGTGCTTAGCCGGCAAGGAGTCTATCAGGGGACCCTAGTTACCGATCCTGATTTACCCATTCCTTGAATTGGCGGGAAAATGTGTTTTTCTTTTAATACCATTGCTATCGATACTGTTATTATTGTTATTCATGTTATGATTATTAAATTGTCATTAAAACATTTTAGACAACAAAATGATACAAAAAAACCCCTTTCTTAAAGTGAAAGAAAAGAGTAAACAGGTGAGATAGGTAGTTCTCATAACTGACTATTTGGTCATTAAGAACTTGTTGATCCATCTATGTGTAAAGACAATAAATAAACTTGTATTACAGTGGGCGTGGCATGTATTCTTGCCTAATGGGGCGAATGGGTTAAGGAACAGTGTTTGCAAGGAGAGGGAGAAGGGAGGGAGGGGAGGGAATGGGGGGCTGAGGGGAATAGGGGGAGACAAAGGGTAAAAGGGCCAGTTGAGGGGAGCGAGCAGGCGATCAGGTGAGGGGTAAGTGAGGGGCACAGGTGAGGAGGACACCCGGAATCGGCGCCTCAGCCACACCTTGACAAGTTCCGACGCTAATGAGTCGCCTCAAGCCCCTCCGATGACGTCACTACCTCTCCTTGTGACCTCAGGTGCTCATGACCTTCCCGGGGGGGAAGGTCATTTAACTGCTGATTGAGAGGCAGCGGGCGCTTAAGAAAGCCAAGAGAACTCAATAAGATCAGGCAAAGTTGCTGTAATCATTAGATACGAATCACTGCATTGCACACGCCGCTCTCTAATCTCTTTTGAAATTTGATCTCAGATTAAATAAAGTATCAAGTTCTAAAATTCAAAATCGTCTCCTTTGCCGCCATTAGCGAAAGGGACAAAGCGACTCGACAATGGATTCGGACACGGGCGTGGACAGAAAGTCATCAATGACCCTAATGAGTGACAAGAAATATGTTGACATAATTAGCGAGTCATTAAAAACCTCAGTGAAAGAAAGAATGAAAAAAGGAAAAGGGCGCACGGAGTGAAGGGTTGTCCGAATAAGAGACCTTGTGGGATAAAAGATTGTCCGAATAAGAGACCTTTTGGGATAAAAGATTGTCCGAATAAGAAACCTTGATTCGGACGCTTAGATGCTGTTACGAAAACTTATTGAAGCGAATATGTCGAAGGCCTTTTCGCTATATCTTTTTCGGGGCATGAAGAGGCAGTACAGCGAAAAGGTCATGGGTATATTCGGGCGTTTTCTTGAAGACATCTGTGCAAAGGGCACAAGTGCACAGCCACGTCGCTTGGTCCTCCGTGAGCTGGCTTTGAGAGATGAGGAAAGGAGACGTCTTTGCGAAAAGAGGGACGGGAGGGGCAAGGGGGAGGAACAAGTGAGGAGACGAGGTGAAAGTTAGTGAGGGAACAGATGAGGGGAGGAAGGGAAACTTATGGGGCGATCAGGCGAGGCGGTTAAGAGGGGGGAAACGAGTAGGGGGAAAAGTCTTGGGATAGGGTGAGGGAATGAATAAGGCGATCAGGTGAGGGGAAAGTGAGGGGCACAGGTGAGGAGGACACCCGAGAGGAATCGACGCCTCAGCCACACCTTGACAAGTTCCGACGCTAATGAGTCGCCTCAAACCCCTCCGATGATGTCACTGCCTCTCCCCGTGACCTCAGGTGCTCATGACCTTCCCGGGGGGGTCGAGGAAGGTCATTTAGCGGTTGATTGAGACCGTCCAGCGCCCCCGCCGCCTCGCTCTCCGGCCGCCATTAGCG
>NW_025918473.1:20000-22024 GCF_019202785.1 Penaeus chinensis
CTTTCTTTCTTTTCTTTATATTCCCTTCTCTTATGATGTGAAAAGAGGAGCAGATGAGGGGGGCGGGGAGGCGCGG
This sequence comes from Penaeus chinensis, assembly GCF_019202785.1. Classification (NCBI taxonomy): domain Eukaryota; kingdom Metazoa; phylum Arthropoda; class Malacostraca; order Decapoda; family Penaeidae; genus Penaeus; species Penaeus chinensis. The sequence goes on from NW_025918473.1 coordinate 20,077, forward strand.
GGGGGAGGACACGGGTACATTAATTAGACCTTAATTAAACCTTAACAGTTTCTCCAGCACTAATGAGTCAATGTGTGTATGTGTGGTTTATGACTCTCTTGACCCGCCCTGGCAGCTTAGGTCAGCGTAATGACGTCATCAAAGTCTACCCTCCCCCCACCCCGTGACCTTAGGTGTTAATGACCTCTCTCGGGGGATTCGAGGAAAGGTCATTAGGGGAGGATCATTCAGACGAATTAATTATGTGAAGATTAGATCTTTATCGTATTTTTTCGATACTGATTAGAAAAAAAATATATATATACAATTTACAAAAAATGATAATGATAGATAGATACGATAATTACAGAAAAAGATGATAATTGATGATGAGGAATAAGAGGACAAATTAAAAAGATAAAGATTAATTATATAGAGAAAGGAACATGGACAATCTATAATGGAAGAATGACGATTTTTTTAAAGCGAGACAAAGCAGAGGACAGAATAAAAGGCTAAATTAATAAATGGATATGTTTGTATGTACGTATGCATGTGTGTGGGTAATACGAATAATTACTCGATCCAAGCCGTTATCAGACTAAGTAATTCTGGTTGTGTTTTGGGGAAAGCGATTTCTCGCAGAAGGAGTTCCAGCGCTGACACCAAATTACTTGATTTCAGGTCATTTGAACATCAATAATTACTGATAAGGTTCTGGTTCGTCGGTAATAGAAACAGATGTGGTTTTAGGGCGGTAGTTAGTGCTTGTAAGTATAAATATAAGTATAAGTATATGTATAAGTATAAAGCATATGTATAAGTATATTGTATAAGTATGAGTATATTGCTAAAGTATAAGTATATTGTATAAGTATAAGTACAATGTATAAGTATAATGCATGAACATAAATATAATTTATAAGAATAAGTATATTGTATATGTATGAGTATATGTAAGTATCACCATTTGTCGATATTTACATACTAGTCCTACTTCTTCCAAGTAAGTATGATGTGTATTACTTATATTTTCAAAGTATCACCGCTTGATACTTAAATCTTCAATCTAAGTATCAATATTCTATCCTCGTACCATCAAAGCAAATGTTCATCCTCTGATACTTGCATGTTTAGCGTCCTATACCGTGAATATCAACATTTGATACTCCCTGAAAGTATCAGTATGTGATACTTGCCACTTTAGTATAAGTATTATTATTTTATAGTGATATCTACATAGGAAAACCCAGTGGACCGTCGGGTGATACTGGTATAACCCTTAATCTACCTGTCCATAAAGGCGATAATCACTCGTCGATATCATATCTCACAAATCGCACATGATACATCGTGGAATTACAAGATTTTAATGACCGTTAAGACCTCGCTACTTAAGGGTGAGATTGCCTTGTCCTTCTATTCTCACTCGGGAGAGACACCGACCCTTAAGATACAAAAGTTGCAACAGATATACAAAAGTCCTTTGAAAGATATTTATATATATATCAAAAAAGGAACCTGCGCGAATGGTTACTTATATATATGTAAAAAAAAAAGGTAAATCCGAGCCTTATATTGCAAGGACTTAGAAGCGATATTGCCCTGGCACCCTCGACACCTGATGGGCTTGAAATGGAGTCTTGTATCACGAGGCTGTAAGGGTAATAGTCGGTTGAAGAGGGTGTTTAATAGGGTGCTAATCCCCTCCTTCTTATGGGTGTTGTAAGCAGGCGTTCGGATTGACTTACGGCACTTGTTAAATGAAAGCGCTGAATGGATGCTAATTGTTGTAAATGGATGGCACTGCCCCCGACACCCCTCTCTCTCTCTCGCTCTCTCGCTCTCTCTCTCTCTCTCTCGCTCTCTCTCTCTCTCTCTCTCTCTCTCTCTCGCGCTTTTTCTCCGCTCTCTCGTCGCTCTCAAACTCTCTCTGCGCATCTCTGCTCTCTCATCTCTCACTCTCTCG